>NW_024868400.1:0-8456 GCF_013358625.1 Macadamia integrifolia | reverse complement strand
ATTTAAAAGCAACCATACAGTACTTACTTTTGTCACTTTTTTTTTTCTTAAGTTTAGAAAAACAACCATACCGTACTTACTTTTATCACTTTTTATTTTTTATTTTTTCTTTTTTATTTGTACGGTTCTTATCCTTTAGTAATAATATATAATATATTACTTTTCTCGTTTCTTCAAAACAAAACGACTCGAGGAGAAGAAATTGATTTTTATTACTGATGGTACGGCCGATCGATTTTTCATGAACGAGGCTCTGATACCATTCAAAGAAAATAAATACGGAACGATTCATGAAGATCGATAAGCATGCACGACAAACACTACAAAATACACGTTTTAGGCATACCTGAATCCATGGTTGAAGAATAAGAACTCCTCAATGTCTTCTTGTATGCTCCTTGTACAACACGATCAATGTTGGTCTGGTCTACCTTCTTTCCCTTTTGCTTTTGGTCATTAGCCTCACTTAATGGGTCAGTGATAACTATATATAGGGGTGAGGGTAAGGACCAACCCTGCAATAAAATTAGGGTTTCCTCCCCATTAAGGAAACAATACCTTAGGTCCACACATAGTAATAAATATTTCATACCATTAAGGTGTGCTAATAGAATCCAATATCTCTATAGAGATCACTTACCAATAATATTGGATTCTTTCTGCTTACTCCATCTTTAGTCAACACCACTAAACCGGTTTTTTGGAAACAAATCTTTGACTATGCTAGCCCACCTAATTGAAAATCTTACAGGAGGCACCCATACAACTTTAACAATCTTCTCAGAAGGTGTTCTGCAAACTGACAGTCTAGAAACAAATGTTGAAAAGACTCCATATTATTGAGGCAAAGATGACATCAAGACACCAATGGTACACTGTGCTTGGAGACCATGTCGTCTGTAGGCAGGCTTTCATGTGCTAACCGCCAGCCAAAAATAGAAGATCTAGGATGCGGACCATTTTTCCAAACCAGCTTGGTCCAGGCGCAACTAGGAGATTTTTCGCTGATTCTTTCCCAAGCAGAGAGCACAGAAAACTTTCCCAACTCAGATAAAGACCAAACTCTTTTGTCACGAGTAGCCACCACTGGGAGAGGAATTGCCTTTACAAGATCGCCTACAACCCTTAATTCATTAGAGAAGACCAGTGGAAGAGACCATTGCCCTTCATCTAAAAAATCAGAGACCCTCGCCTCTAAATTGATAAAGTAATAATATTCACCATTTGAAGTGATATCAATTGGGCATCTACCTTTCAACCAGCGATCATACCAAAAACTGATAGGCATACCATCGCCAATGATCCATCTTTCTGAAGCATAGACAAAGTCCCATACATTTCTCAACCCAGGTAAGATTGAAGAAGAGATATTTTCTTTTTTGAGCACCCCATTGCTAATGACAAATCTACCTCTAAAAAAAGGAAGCAAACATAGAAGGATCAGATTTAATAATCCAGCAGATCTTTGACAGGAGAGCAAGGTTAATGTCCTTCAAACGACGAAAACATAATCCTCCTTTTTTTTGGTTTACAGAGAGAGTCCCATTTCACTGTAATAGCTTCAAAAGCATTCAAATCCCCACACCATATGAAATTGCGGATCCACCACTACATTAATAAAATCATGAACAAGGCCAAAGGTATACTGAAAAAGGTGTGTACAAGAATACTACACAAAATTGTCTTTACTAGCTCAACCTACCTGCCATTGATAAGAGTCGACTCTTCCATCCAGCTAGCCTTGATTTGAATTTATTCATTAGAGGAATTATAAACTCTTTCTTGACCCTGCCTTTAAAGATATCCGCCCCTAAGTAGCGAGTGGGGAATGCACACTCAGGAATTCCAAGGACATCCTTAAATCTTCCTTTTTTGCATGGCTAAATCTCACTTAGGAAGATCTTGCTTTTGTTAAGATTTATCTGTTGACCAGAATAAGCCTGATAAGAATTCAGAAACTCCTTAAGATTCCTGATCCTCTTAGCTCAACATTCATAAAGATCAACCAATCATCTGCATATAGAAGATGGGAAGGAGTATAGATGTTTCTTGGACCATGAATGCACTTCACCATTCTTTTGTTAGGAAGATTTTGCTGACCTCGGCACAGAACCTCCTCTGTGAGAATGAATAGCATTTGTGAGAGATGGTCTCCCTGACGCAAGCCCCTTTCCACCCCGAAAAATTCCATTAGACCACCATTTACAAGAATTGAAATCTTTGAGGATACAAGAATTTGATGTATCCCGCCAATCCAAACCTATGAGAACCCAAATTTCTGGAGTACATCGAATAAGAATTCCCATTCTACTATTTCAAACGCCTTATGAATATCCAGATTAAGGCCCATGTTGCCTCCATGGGTCTTGGAAAACATCATATTCGTAAGCTCTGATGCCACTCCAATATTGGAAAAAAATATTTTTCCTTTTTGGAATGCTCCCTGCTGTTCTGAAATCAGCTGATGCAAAATCAAAGAGAGACAAAATGAAAGGATCTTGGGACTTATTTTAAAGAAAGAATTCCCTAAACAAATAGGGTGAAACTGCCCAACCTTTCGAGCGTTATCCATTTTTGGGATTAATGTAAAAAAATTACAGTTTACCCCTCTCGTAATCACTCCTTCAATAAAAAAAAAAAAAAAAAAAAAAAAAAAAAAAAAAAAAAAAATCTTGATGGCAAGACATACCTTCCTTCCCATTATATCCTAGCAAGTCCAAAATAGAGTACCTGGGAAGCCATCGGGGCCTGGAGCCCTGGATGGGTCTAGATTAAATACAACTTTTTAAATTTCCTCAGAGTCAGGGACCTTTGTCAACATAGCATTATCTTTAGGAGTAACCAGCTCAGGGATAACAGAAATTAACTCATTAACCTTGGTAAAATTTCCACGCTTGTGGAAATTTTCAAAATGTTCAACAAGGTTCTCACCAATGACCGATTGGTCAGTATGAACTCCCCATCCTCAGACTGTAATTCTTGAATCATATTTCATCCTCGACGAATCTTGGTTGAAAGATGAAAGTATTTTGAGCAGCGATCACCTTCTTTCAGCCATTTAACGTGAGACTTTTCAGCCCAAATCTTCTCATGAAGTCCCATAGCCGAATCATATTCTCTTTTGGCAGCTTGCTCTTGAGCAAAAAGAATTTCAGAAAACCCATCCACTTCCATAAAATTATAAACTTGCTCTAAACCAGCTTTGTTCTATCAACTTCAAGGTCCACTTTAGGAAAGCTTCACGTGCCCAGGCCCTTAGAGGTCCTTTTAATCTTTGGAGCTTTCTCATCACTATAAAAATAGGAGTGCCCCTCACAGGGATCTCCCAAGAGTCTCTCACAACACCCTTAAAGTCGTAGTGAATAGCTCAAATTCTATGCATATGAAAAGGAATGTTTGTTGGCCAAGGAACCTCATTACATGATATAATAATTGGCGAGTAATCAGAATACCCGCAAGGCAGAACCCCCCAGCCATGTCTCATTGCAAAAACTCTTATCAAGCACTGTATGAACATTCCCCACTCTCCTATTATTCAACCAGGTGAATTTCAGCCTTGAAGATGGAATTGAAACAAGCATGCTCGAATCCATCATAGCTGCAAACTCTTCCAACGACCCCAAATTGAACTGCCCTGATCACGTTTCTCATGAGAAAAAAAGGTAAGCATTAAAATCCCCAAAAACCATCCAAGGAATTCCTGCTCTCAAAATAGAGCAGATGTCACACCACAATTGAGGCCTATTACTCCTTAAACAGTTCTCATGAACAATGGATAGAAAAAATCGATCACCTCCACCTTCTACATATAAGGTGATGTGTTAATCAAAAATGCAGGAAAGAGAAGGCATTAGTCAGTATGAAGCAGATGAGAAGGTCTGATCATATTGCCATTGCAAAGAAGTAAGGTATGAAGGTTTTATTTTGGAATGTGAGGCTCGTATGGCCTAAAGGAATTTATTAAGGGAGAAAACTCCAGATTTTTTTGTTATACCTGAGCCCTAAAATTCCTATTTTAAATGTACAAATGAGGTGTTGGAGGACACCAGTACCAATGAATACTGGGTAGCAGCCGTATTTTGCCGGGAAGGGAAGGATGATCCCACTTGCACCTGCGACTCATGCCTTAAAAATTGGAAAGGTTTCCAAACACAGAGGAAAAAGGTTAGTCAAGCCCTCACACCTCATGGGAAAATTCTTGAGGCTTAAATAATAAAATATACTATGAGGTGGGGCCCTACCACTCGCACCCGGGTAACTCAAACCCAATCCCAAGGATGGAACAACATAATTAGAAATAGATTAATATATTGGGACACCCCAAGGTGGGCCTGTTATTCCAAATTATAAGTTAATCTAGTCAAGGGTAGAAACCCATTATTTTTCCAAATAACCCTTAGTAACTTAAATGACTATATAAATAGAAGTCTTTGCCCATTCCTTTCATTCCTACCAAACTAAAAGCAAGAGAAGGGAAAAGGAGAAGAAGAAGAAGAAGGAGAAGAGCAAAGGAAGAGGAAGAAGAGAGGTGCAAGGGGGGCACCTACCCATCTAAGGTAAGCCACCTCCCTCTCTACCTTCTAATTGTATCGTCTCTCTCTCTCTCTCTCCCTTCCATTTGAGCCAATGGAGAAAACCCCCCAACCGATTCTCAGCCCCCATTTGTCAAAGTGCTAATTTGGGAGTGGGATTTGATTTTGGGGACTTGTCTTAGCGAGATTAATTTTTCAATTTGAACCCATGAACCCTCCCTAGTGAAATCCCCATTTCAAACCTCAATTCGGGCAACACAAAACCTAGAAATGGGGAAATTTCCTAAAATCCACATTCCCTCTTGTCAAGGCTACAAATTGGGAGAGGGGTTTAATGTAGGAGACTTATCCTAGCAAGATTGATGGATCAATTTGAGTCTATGCATTCTCCTTCATGATTTTCCCACTTAAAATCCCCAATTTGGGTAACTAAACACTAGAAATGGTGGATTTTGCCAAAATCCTCTATATCCCACCATTCAAACCCAAAATTGAGTTGGGTAAAATGAAATTAAATATATGTATAGTGGATTGGGTGATCACATAGGCCATTGGTGGTCACCACATAAACCCTTAACCGAAATTCCCAAAGTTAGCTTAGTCGCTACATGAACTTGGGGGAATTTGAGTGCATTGTGTAAACCTATCTTAACTAACCCATTGAATACACTTAATCGAGTTAATTGAGGTGGATAAAAGTCCCCCACATATAAATCAGCCCTATAGTCATAAAACTCCCAATTTGAGAATAATTTCAAAGAAAAGAGAAATAAGAAATGAAGCTAGAACATGTGCCTAGGGTCTCATTTTTCTACGGATCATTTATTTTCTTGAAAATCTTATGTATCCTAGGAGTAGAACCAAGAGGTGACAAGACAATGCAGCGCAAGGCCATCGGCTGTCCATCATCACCTAAGACTCAAGGTGAAGGGATTTTGTGTTATTTATGGCCTGTTTATAACATGTAACTCATGCATGTGTTTATGGTAATTGCATGTTAAATTAGTTTTTTGATTGAATATTGAATCATAGATGTTGATGATATTGTTATTTAAACATGATGTTAATGCTTATGGTCATGATGGATTGCATATTATAAACTTGTTCTATTTAGTGAATGTGATATTGCCTAATGGTATGATGGTGTGTGTATGAGTATGACTATGATATGGAATGTGGCATGTTAGAATGCATTGGGTTAGGATAACCACCCTGGTACTACAACTATTGCCAATAGGGGTTTGTGTATTGGCTATTCCATAGCACAACACGGAGACCTGAAGGGTTCTCCAGACTAGAACCATGACTATCCTACAGCTCACATGACCCAAAGGGGGTTATCTGGACCGGGACCGTGGTTGTAGGGTGGGATTATTCAATAGGGACTTGCGAGTAGCTGAAGGGGTTCTCTGAATCGGAACCTGTAGGCACTTGACTCGTAACTAGCATATATCGCTGGAAGACCGAAGGGGTTCTCCAGACCGATGAACCAGGGATATCCCCTATGTTGCAGTTGTACTAATACCCAATATTGACTTAGAATCTGTTGGGCTAGGAAAATAACCCGGGTGCTACAACCTTTGTCAATGGGGGTTTATGTATTGGCTATCCCACAGCACAGCACGGAGACCTGAAGGGGTTCTCCGGACTAGGACCGTGACTGTCCTACAGCTCGGATGACCTGAAGGGATTCTCTACACTGGGACCATGGATGTAGGGTGGGATTATTCATTAGGAGTTTGTGGGTAGCCAAAGGGGTTCTCCAGACTAAAACCTCAAGCTCCTGACTCGCAACTGGGGTATATCGCTGGAAGGCCGAAGGGGTTCTCCGGACCAGTGAACCAGGGATATCCCCTATGTTGCAGTAGCACTAATACCCATTTTGGACTTAGAATTTGTTGCTTATGATTGTTTATTAATAATTGGATCATGTCATTGCATTCATTTAATTTTATTAATATTGTTGTGGTTGAGCATTTATACTTGTCTCTATTTTTATGGAATGTTGTGATTGTTTGTGTACCCCTCACTGGGCTTCGTGGAACCTCACCCCCATTGTTGCCCCATTTTTAGATGTTGATTCAGGTAACCACCTGGAATATGTAGCTGAGGAGCCGGCTCTCTACGGAGGTGACATCTGGGATGAGGAGTTAGCTGCCCATCAGGACGGTTGCGTATGTGACCATTGTGTATTCAGAGCGTGCTGAAGATGAGAGTATCATCTTCCTTTTGACCCTTTTGTTTTACACATCAGAAGTAGCCCTAGCGGCATAACCGTAATTATGACTTCCGTTGTAAAAACTCTTTTAGTAAATATGATCAATATCATTAGGCTTCACCAGTTATGTATACTTGACTATTATTATTATCTTGTAATCGTAGAATCATTTCATAAATTTATGCACTTAAAGTATTGCATCGTGGATCTTGGATGGATTGTGGACACGTGAGTGTGTCCATGTCACCAATCTTCAAGTGAGTGGAGGCTGGGTGTGACATTTTTATGTCTAGCTGAACCCATGACTAATTCGTCGGGTTTCCCTATCAGACGTTTCGATAAGATGGGATTTGATATTGATTTTATATGTACCTCAAGGGCTAGGAAAGTTTCAAATTTATGGCTGTTATGGAGGAAAGGTACTTTAAAGCCTATTGTTGTTCCTACTGTTGTTTCAACCTCAGAAGAACAGATCACTATGAATGTAAATTGGAGAAATAAGATGGTTAGAATCTCAGTGATCCATGTCAGTTGCTTTAGATCAATTCACAGGGGACTATGGATTGATTTAGCTATTGTGGCTTCTTTAACTGAGCCATGGATGATGGTGGGAGACTATAATTCCAGGCTATCATCGCATGAGAAAAGGGATCCTGATGCATTTAGTATGGGGTCCACGGTCAAGTTCTCTCCTATGATTGATGCGTGTGATCTAATTCATCTGCCTTCCTAGGGTGCTAAATTTACTTGGACCAATAATAGGCGAAGAGGGAATGTGGCTACAGTTTTGGACAGGGGGTTTGTAATGAGGCTTGGCTGTCTCATTTCTAAGATTTTGCCCAAATGGTTCTTCAGAGAGAATTTTCTAATCACTCCTCAATATTACTAGTCTTTGAGGCGAGTCCAAAACCTCCAAACTGTCCATTCTGTTTCCATAAATTCTGGATTGAAAATGATTCTTTCTTGGGGATGGTCATTGAAGCATGGGAGCAGAGGATGGTGGGATCTCCTATATATGTGCTAACTCAAAAATTAAAAAGGCTAAAGCCTATTAACCAATCTTGGTCTAGGAATACTTTTCCTAATTTTGAAATTGAGTTGGTCAGCACTAAGGAGGCCCTTTCTCAAATTCAGAAACAAATTGATTCTCAGGGTCTAGATGATGCTTTGTTCGGGAAAGAAGCTGATGATAAAACTGAGTATCTTTTGGATTTAAAAAATATGAAAAATTGTGGGCAGAGAAATCTAGAATCAGATGATTGAAGGAAAGTGATAGGAACTCCCAGTTTTTCCACCTCTACACAAAAATTAGAAGAGAAAAAAATACTATTCGTAAAGTAAAGAAAGAGGATAATACTTTTGTTTCTGACAGAGATAGTATTGCTAGAATCAGAAGTGGGAACTGGGGAAGTGTGTTTATGAAAATGATGGGTGGAGAGAGAAGCTCTGATGGTGGAGATAGGGTTTTGGAAGACTGTGATCGGCCACCTAACTATGGGCTGCTGTTGACTATAGAAAACTTGCCAGAGGTTATGCGATCTGAGGGAAATAGAACTATGGGGGTGGTTCAAGAAGAAAATCCTTTGGTAGCATCAAAGGTTAGCTATTCCAGCATTGCTGGTAATGCTTTACCAGCTTTACCAGATGTTGAATCTCTTCCTGACCCTATTCATGCTGGTACGTTTACTAAGATAGTAGTCCCTCAA
>NW_024868399.1:0-114747 GCF_013358625.1 Macadamia integrifolia | reverse complement strand
AAAACGTAATTCACTTGGTAAAGGAATGAGGAAGTATTAAAAAAAAAAAAAGGAAGAAAGATTTTCTTTGTGCCAAAAGTAAGTTTTTATAGAGATGCTAAAATAAAATAATGAATAAACAAGGGGAGGGAAAAAGAAAAAAGAAAGAAAATATCCATGTGTTTGTGTTTGTAGGAAATACAGGAGCAAATCCCTATGGGTCAGAAGCCATCATCTGAACCGTACTCTGAACCATTTTCATGAAGCACCGGAGTGTCCACAGATGCTACTCCAACCTTCTTCAATGCACAGGCCATAGTGCATATTCCTAATCTCAGCATAGACCTCCGGTGACACCTGAGAAAGAGCATATCAACCAAAGGAAGTCAAGAGTTAATCGAAAAATGATCAGATACCCACATAATCATAAGGAATAGGCATCCCAAGGGAAGCATCTACATCTGTGTTTGGCTCCAGAAGATGAGGGAGGCTGGGGTTGGCTGCGTTGGGATAAGTCCAGGCAGGGAAGCCATGAAAGGGGATGTTAGCAACTCTGAGAGACCCACCGACACTGGTAGAGGGCCTTATTTGTGAAGGATCGGTAGCACTGGTATGCGACTGAACAACAGAAGGATCTACACATCTCACTCCCCCCTTAAAGAACATCAGTCAAGACCAGAACAAGGAAGAGTCTACAGGAAATACTCAAGAAAGGGCAACATACCACTGGACTAGACTATTGGGACCGAGAGGGTTGAACACTATCTCGTCCTCCAGGAAGGCTCCGTAGTCCCTATCCGGATCAAGAAAGGAGCCCTCCCATACTCCATTAGCCAAGTACTTCATATCGTCTACAAGGACAATCTCTAGACAATACATAGTGGGTGGAGGAAGACCGAGAGAAGGACGTGGATCAATGTCTAACCATTGGGGTACTACTCTCTCTCCGAGGTACTAGGCATGGCCCCATAGGCCCTGGAAAAGGACTCGGTTCTCTGACAGTCGATGAACCCAGACGACTCTCTCGGAATCTAGAAATACAAGGTCATGGAATGGTCTCCAAGTAGCCTACAAAACCAAAGAAGGGTAAGTACAACATCAGGCGAATAGAATTTCAATATCAGACATGGCATACCTCAGTGAGATCGTTTAAAAGAGAGCGAGCGGTGGTCCTCGGAGGATGGCGTCAGGCCCAGACCACCTGGATATCTCCCCATTTTGTGGCCAAAGGGAAGAAGAATGTCTCAGGATCCCTTTGTTTAGGGGCTATGGTTCCCACATGCTCAAAACACTAGGGTTGTTTCAAGAAATCAAAGTAAGAAAGTGCAGACCAAATGACTGAAAGAAAATAGATATGAGAAGGAAGTTACCTGGATGATGTAGCCTGCCCCCTTAAGGTCCCTATCCCCATAGGATAGCAGGTCTAGGGACTGCAGAAGATAGGCATAGGCATCCCCGCCCCAGTCCTAGGTATCTACTGTGCGAAGATCTTTGAGGAAGAACACCAAGCATATATCTACTCCCCCTCGGAGGTCACTGAAGAGGCACTAACCCACGGAAAATAGCAAGAAGGAACGTGCTATCTGAGACATGTTGCCTAGATTCTCCCCCAGGCCAAGTTTCCACCATCGGGCACTAATCTCCCCTAGGTGGATGCACGTTTGGCCGGCTTTAATGGTGATACCGGTTAGATCTGTGAACTCCTTGACAGTCGGGAATCCTGTGGGTAAGGTCATGGTTCTACCCCCAAATGGAATGCCTATCAAGGCATAAAAGCAGATAGGCGTAATGGTAATCTCGCCAACAGGAAGGTGAAAAGTGAGAGTACTCGGCCACCACAACTCCATCAGGGCCCCCACTAATGCCGGATTAAACTTTCGGGTCTCTACAAGGGCCACCTGGCACAGATTGGTATCATCAACCATCTCCTTCACCCTGCGAGGGAGCATCTTATGCCAGAATTGAACCATATTCAGATGCCCATAGGGGACCAAGGTAGGTAGTTCCTTCCCCTCATGCTAGTGGAAATAATAATAAAAGGAAAGAAGCAGCAAAAGCAAAAACAATACGAAACAAGAATAAAAGATGATGAAAATAATGAATGAAATATAAAGACTTACCTAGGAACCCCATATGGAGTTGCAGATGTGATTCTGGCTGTTGTGAAGGGTTTATCCGGAATACCAATCGGCCCGACCCTCATCCCTGTGGGAAAGACTGCTGCAACTCTCGAGCTAGACCTCTCTCAGAGTCTTCCTCTTCGTCCTTTCAGCCATATTTTCAAAAATTACAAAAGCCCCAAATTTTTTTCCAATTTGCACAAAAGCCCTCAAGAATATCAAATTCTCCAAATAGCTCCTCCCTTAAGAACAAGATGAATATCTTCAAACTCCAAGAGCAAAATGAAGAACACCAAGAATAAGAGGAGAAACTTCAAGAAAAACCGGAGGGTTCCAGGAACTCACTTCACTTAGAAAAGTTAGAATAAAGAATGAACAGGGGAGGGGAACCATTTTATACAAAAAATAAAAAAATAAAAAAAAATAAAAATTCTAGATTAAGCATCAAGAATAAAAAAATTCCAAATCAACATCAAGAATCAAATTCTAAACCAAAAATCAAGAATCCAAGAAAAACTAAGAGACATAATTTAACCGGCCCCGAAGGCCCAGTCTCATTGACTCGGCCCCAAGTGGCCTAATTGCATTTACTCAGCCTCAAGTGATCCAATCTCATTGACCCGGCCCCAAGTAGCAATTGCATTTATCAGCCCCAGGTGGCCCAATGTTGTTAACCCAACCCTAGGAGGCCCTTCTTCTTTGAGTAAGATCCGAGTGGCCCGATCTTATAGATCAAATCCCTAAACTGGCACATGTGAAACCCAGCTAAGGAAAATCCAAGCATCAAACATTTTTTAATTTTTACAAGATTAGAAGAGTAGCGAATTCATCTCTTGTAACCATTGGTCCCAGATAGTCCAGATTGGCTCGAAAGACCCAGCCTGGAGACCATATTCTCTGAACTGGCACATGCGAAGCCCAGCTAAGGAAAATCCAAGCATCAAACATTTTTTTTACTTGTTGCAAGATTGGAAGAGCAAAAAAATCCTTTCTTGTAACCATCGATCCCAGATAGTCCAGATCGGCTCGAAAGACCCAGCCCTAGAGACCATATTCCTTGAACTGGCACATGTTAAGCCCAGCTAAGGAAGAATCAAGATCAAAGTACTAACTTTTTTTTGCAGGATTGGAAGAGCAGCGAATTCCTTTCGCCCAATTGGCAGCCCAAGTAAGTCCTAAAACTTTAGAGATATTATCTGTTACATTTTTCAACTCTGTCATAACTGAGCAAGATGATGGCAGTATATGCTTCGGGCGACAAAAATGTGGTCGTTCTTTTCTTTGCCCTTTTGCCGTTGGCACAGGCCTCGCCAAAGAGGGGCATTCTGTAGACATCCAATTTTTTCACCCTCCTCTGGCTATGATGAAATATGGGTCTTGGACATAACTTCCGACTTCCGATCACAGAGGTGTTGATAGAAACATTCCCCTACGCAAAACCCTGGAAATCCCCACGCAAGAGAGAAGGGGTCCAATTTTAGCTTTTCATATATGACGGAATCCGGTCAAGATGACCATATAGATGAATAATACTCAAAAATACGATTTCCACAATATATGATATGCCAAAATCGGACCGACGGATCTTTCATAATTGTCACTGGAAAAACCCATATTCGCGTGCATGTTGCGTGCTCTGGCCAACAGACCAGCCTGCACGTGTGCTCGCTGCCCACGGGCTGCAGCACATGCATGCAACCATGCCATGCACATAGCCATGCACATAGCCCCACAGAATTGCACACAACCCCACAGCCATGCACACATCCATGCACACACCCATGCACACCCTTGCCACATGTTGCGTATACCCGTTGCAAGCATGCGTGCCCCCGTCGCACAGTGAGCATGCCCTCACCGCATGTTGTGCATGCCCCTGTTGCATGCCGTGCACACTGTGCCTGCACCATGCGCAGGTGGCCTGCATACCGTGGACATTGCCCGCATACCCGCTCGTGCACGCACTCGCTATGCACATTGCCTGCACACCCATGCATTCGGGCACCCGTGACATCACTCACACTACCTGTCTAAACTTTCTCTCTCCTGCTTTTCCAAAAACTACCTTTTCTGGCTAAACCTTCTCTCCCCTCCCCGATTTTTTGAAAACTACATTTTTTGGCTAAACCTTCTCTCCCCTCCCGCTTTTGTGAAAACTTCCTTTTTTGGCTAAACCTTCTCTCTGCTCCCCCTTTTTCGAAAACTATCTTTTCTGGCTAAACCTTCTCTCTGCTCCCCCTTTTTCGAAAACTATCTTTTCTGGATAAACCTTCTCTCTCCTCCCATTTTTTCAAAAACTGCATTTTTTGGCTAAAACTTCTCTCTCCTCCCACTTTTTGAAAACTGACTTTTCTGGCTAAACCTTCTCTCTCCTCCCGCTTTTCCAAAAATTACCTTTTTGGGCTAAACCTTCTCTCTTCCCCTCTCTTTTTTGAAAACTATCTTTTCTGGCTAAACCTTCTCTCTCCTCTTGCTTTTCTAAAAATTACCTTTTCTAGCTAAACCTTCTCTCTCCTCCCATTTTTCTGAAAACTGCCTTTTCCAGCTAAACATTTCTCTCCACTCGCTTTTTTGAAAATCACCTTTTTTCGGCTAAACCTTCTCACTCCTCCCGCATTTCCAAAAATCACCTTTTTC
Organism: Macadamia integrifolia; assembly: GCF_013358625.1. Lineage (NCBI taxonomy): Eukaryota > Viridiplantae > Streptophyta > Magnoliopsida > Proteales > Proteaceae > Macadamia > Macadamia integrifolia. The sequence continues at coordinate 110,011 of NW_024868399.1, read as the reverse complement.
GGCTAAAATTTCTCTCTCCTCCCATTTTTCTGAAAATCACCTTTTTCTAGCTAAAATTTCTCTCCTCCCATTTTTTCTGAAAATCTCCTTTTACCCACTGAACAAAAGCCCTCTCCACCCATTTTTGCCTTCAACACCCTCCCTTTACCCATTAGACAAAAATCCTATCTCCTCACTTTAGGCAAGAGCCCCTCTTTTGTCCACTGGATAAAGGGATTCCCCCTCTCTTATTTGACTAGAAAAAACTATAAATACCCTCCCTCCCATATAAAAAAAGACACCAACACACTAGAATCCCATTTCAAAGTGAAATTTTCCCCCCTCCCCCCTTTTGATTTTCTTCTGATCTTCGGAGAGATCTTTGTCAAGATCCGAAAACTCATTCAGATCTTCGCAGTGTTCTTCGAGATCTTGAATATCTTCAATCTAAATTCTTAGTTAGATCCAATTTTTAGAAAAAATAGTATATTCTTAAGCCACCTCCCTTGAGTGTTCTTGAGATAGAAACCCCACTTTTTGAGGTTCTTCAAGTCTACGAAAAGATCTTTGTTAAGATTTGAAACTTTGTTCGGATCTTCAAAGTGTTCTTAGAGACTTTGGAGTTCTTCAATCCATTTTTAGGTCGGTCCATTTCTTTTCAGAAATAGAATTTCCTAGCCAAACCCCTGTCTGAGTGTCCCTGGAATATTTTCAGAAATAGCCATTCCTAGTGGAAGCTCTGTCATAGTGCTACCTCAACCTAACCCTCCCTTAGCCTATCCCTAGCAGAAGCTCTACCGGAGTGCAACCTCATCCCAAGCCCAAAAATATCCTTCCCTAGCCGAAGCTTTGTCCGAATCCAAAGTCGAAAATAGCCTTCTCTAGCCAAAGCTCTGTCCGAATCCAAATTCGAAAGCGACCGTTCCAAGCCAAAACTCTGTTTGGATACCATCACAATCAACATCTCTCAAGAAAGGAAGTTGGAGGTCAAGATCATCTTCCCCTGAGCCGGGAGAACATAAAAGACAGTCGGAGCCAGTACCGATCAGGGGCCCACCTCGCTTGACCCAAAATAGGGGTCAAATTCAGGTATAATCTCTCTCCTCATTTAAGCATAATGTAGATATCTAATAAGCCTTATTTTAGTGTATATAGTAGTTTGAATTCAATTAATGTATATATGTGTGATAACTTAGCCATACATATAGAATAGTAATAATTATGGAAAATGTTTGTTCTCAAACATCTAGCAAGAATACCAGTTGAACTGGGCAGATTGGGTGCTTAACACCTTCCCAACTCTGTAACTTGACACTTACCCTAAATCTCTGGACCAAACCAAATTTCAAGCCCTTTTCTCTGGAATTGGGCCAAACCTCGGGTCCTAGGCCCATAACTCTAGGTGGCAACTCCAAACCCCATTTGCATGATCCCGATCCCTGAACTAGACCATCATCAAAACCTCCCTCTCAAATGTTGAATTTTACACTCTTACGAAATAGGCCTCCACGTATCTATATGCGACGATACGGTAGTTCGGGGCCCGCAAGCAAAGCACACATGACTCGAACCCCTCCCCCTCACATGAAGGTGAAAAGAGAGAGAGGAGAGAGGATGAGGATGCATAGTCTATTCTTCTCCGGCCACTACCCTCACACCATAACAAATAGTGATGATAAAGATTGCTATCCCATAGAGATTATTATAAAGAAACCTGTCAGTGTGATAGAGACTCGAAGCGAAAGAGACTACAAAGGCAAGGCCTTAGCTGTAGAATAGTCAAGGACTAATGAGGCAAGAACAAGTGGTTTAAAGAAAGAACCAGAGAATCCAGTCTTGGCTCAGCTCAAAAAAGCCCAGGCTAATATCTTAATTTAGGGATTACTGATAGCCTCCCCTTCACACAGTGAAGTAGTCTTAAAGTCCCTCACTAATATGCAAGTTCTGATCTAGATAGATCTAAGACATCTCACACAAATAGTAGGGGTAACCTATGCGGTGCAGTCATTGATGATTTTAGAATCTGAACTCCCCAAGGGGGCCAGGCACAACAAGGCTTTACACATCACAGTAGAATGCATTGACAAAATCTTGCCTCAAGTCCTCATTGAAAATGGATCTGCTTTGAATATTCTACCTTTGAGGTCAACCAAGAGCATCAGCATCAATATAGAAGAGATGAGGTCGTCAAACTAGACAATACAGGCATATTATAATACCAAAAGAGAAGTCCTTGGAATCCTCAGGCTCGTCGTGATAATTGGCCTGGTGAAGTTTGACATTGATTTCCAAGTCATTGACATACCAGCATCTTTTAACATGCTCCTAGGAAGACCTAGGTTGCATCATGCAAGGGCTGTAGCTTCTAGCCTCCATAAAAAAATGAAGTTCATTCATGAGGGGAAAGTGATTACAATAACTCGAGATACTGAGGTGGTCAATACCTTAGCCAATGTTGAAAAGGGAGAGGAACAAGGCCATGAAGTTCGACTCAGTGGTTTTGAGTTAGAAGTGACTTGTTTGACCATCGCCAAGGAAGCACTAGAAGAAAAAATCCCTACTGACTATGAAGCTATCTGGAGCCCGTCGGTGAGTCAAATGATGAAGAACATGCAATACTTTCCTGGAATGGGACTAGGGAAGTATCATCAAGGTGTCTCAAGGCTACCTACTTTGGTGGTGAGCAAGGGAAGAAGTGGTCTAGGTTACACTCCTCCAATCCTCAGACCAAAAAGCAATAATGTCGGCAAGGGGTAGAAGATACTAAGAATGACCAAGAAAATATCCACCTCTTACTACCCCACTCTCAATGGGTATTTTGTAAGGGAAGGATAAGATTTCCCCTTATGCGGTAATGTTGAGCCATGGTTTGACAAAACTACCACAAAGATGCAACCAGGATTTGAGGTGTTCTTTCAAGATGAGTTCGACTAGATGACTCAAGAGATAGAACAACAACAAGCCAAGGAAAAAGAATAGGACAACTACATCACTCGAATAGAGGAAGTAGCATTGATTGAAGATGGGTTCTCTTCCAACAACCCTACAACACTGATCCGATCAAAGGAAGTACCGAGCCCCCGAGTGCTCCTGAAGAGAGAGTGGGAAAAGGAGGTAAGACTTATCTGAAGTTTGCAACTTCCCACTGATCTGAAGAACCACATCTATTCAGTTCTACGAGAACCCCGAGCTCAGGAGCTACATGAGCTCAAGCCTAGACCCTTTCAAGGAAGGAGTGTATATGCAAAGCAAAGAAGAGCACAAAAAATGATGGTCTGTATGCACTGTGTCCAAATCAACTGCAACGGGAAGACCCGTGATGGTGGTCAGAGATGTGATCGAGGAGCAGGAATGGCCTCAATCAATAGGCTTGGAAAGTTAGACTTTATAGAAAGGGGATTGAACAGTCTCCACCAATCCTCACCCCTCAAGAAGTTTGACTTTAGAGAATATGAAATAGATCAGCTTGTATTTGTAAAGAAGCAAGCACCTATCAAAGAGAACCATGTCAGCACCACTGAAGAAATAGTAGCAACCTTCCTAGAAGAAGAAGAAGGCCCTCTACCACATCTACTCATCCATCAAGCCATTGACCACTCATAGACTAGACTATCATTGGGGAGAACTTTAAGTTTACTCATGCTACCGAGTCAACCAGCCTGAATACCACTAATAAAAGCATCAAATCAGTCATCGAGTCTATAGTCAAGTCTGTTGTTGAGTCTTTTGTTTATGATTATAAGTCGGCCTTCCCTCTTGAGGAAGTCTAGAGTCTGTGTATGTTGAGTCTGTTACTCCTTTCATAAATGAAATTTCTGATTCCGAGTACGACTTACTTGCTTTTTCTGATGATGATCTTAAGAAATATCAAGAGTTAATAAAACAATGCAAACCAAAGAAAGCCCAACCCATCCATGAGGATACCGGGGTTATTAATCTAGGAATCGACCTCCGCCTTCGAGAGGCAAAAATTGGCACCACCCTAGATGATGAAGAAGCATAACAGATGATTAGTCTTCTGAAGGAGTTCATTGAAGTCTTTGCTCGGTCTTATGAGGATATGCCTGGTATAGACCGCAATATTGTGCAACATCAATTGTCGACTTATCCTGGGGTAAATCCAGTCAAATAGAAACTTAGAAGAATGTGCCCAGAATGAAGTGAAAAGATCAGAGAAGAAGTTATGAAATAATGGAATGCAGGGTTTCTACAAGTGGTGAAGTACCCCCAATAGTTGGCTAACATAGTGCCAGTGCCAAAGAAAGATGGCAAGGTACGAATGTGCATAGATTTCTAAGATCTTAACAAGGTGAGCCCTAAGGATGACTTTCCATTACCTCACATTAATGTATTGGTCAACAACACAGCAAGGCATTCCTTCCTATCATTTATGGATGGGTTCTTAGGATACAATCAAGTGAACATGCACCCAGAGGATCCTGAAAAAACAACCTTCACCATTCCATGGGGAACCTATTATTATAAGGTGATGCCTTTTGGACTAAAGAATGCTAGGGCAACTTATCAGAGAGTAGCTACAGCCATATTATATGACATGATGAACAAATATGTAAAAGTCTATGTGGATGACATGATAGTGAAGTCAAGAGATCGGTAGGGGCATATTCCTGCACTAAGACGATTCTTTGAAAGAATCAAGAAGTATCAGCTAAAGTTGAATCCTCAAAAGTGTGTATTTAGAGCAACAACAAGAAAATTATTGGATTTCTTGGTAAGTGAAAGGGGTATTGAAGTCGACCCTATCAAGATCAAAGCAATCTAGGAAATGCCCACACCTCGGACTGAGAAGCAGATACGAGGATTTCTGGGCTACATCCAGTATATCAGCAGGTTCATAGCACATATGACTACGATCTGTGAATCAATTTTCAAGCTGCAGAAGAAGGATCACCCCACGGAATGGAATGACCAATGCCAACGAGCTTTTGACAAGATTAAAGGATACCTCATGAACCCACTAGTATTGACACCATCGTTGGAAGGAAAACCACTTCTGTTATACTTATCAGTGGGAGAATATTCTATGGGCTCATTGCTAGCACAAAAGGAGACAGAAAAGGGGGTAGAACATGCCATATACTACCTCAGTAAGAAGTTCTTGGAGTATCAGACACGGTACACATATTTGGAAAGAATGTGTGCTGCACTGATTTGGGCAACGAAAAGGCTACGACACTACATTGTAGCTTATCCAATACGTCTGATCTCAAGGATGGACCCAATCAAGTACCTCTTTGAGAAATCAACTCTAGCAGGAAGGATGGCTCGGTGGTTACTATTGTTATTAGAGTTTGACATCACCTATATTGCTCAGAAATCTATCAAGGGGTAAGCTACAGTCGATCACTTGGCTGCCCACCCCACAAAAGATGAAAGAGCTCTGGATGATGACTTCCCAGATGAAAAGATCACAACAATAGAAGAAGAAGACAATGCTAATGAATGGCAATTGTTCTTTGATGGAGTAACTAATCAAAAGGGGTGTGGTACGGGAATATTGCTCGTCACCCCTGATGGCCTTTACTTACCTTCATCATTCCACCTCGATTTCCCCTATACCAACAATATTACTGAATATGAAGGTTGTGCGTTGGGACTAGAAACAACCTTAACTATTGGGGTGAAAAGGATCAAGATGTATAGAGATTCATCCATTGTCATATGTCAGATGTAAGGAAAGTGGAAGACTAGAGATGAGAAGCTGAAGCCGTATCAAGAACATCTGGAAGAAGTGATTGGACACTTTGAGAAGATCTCGTTCAAATACTTCCAAAGAGATAACAACCAGTTTGTCGATGCCCTTGCAACCTTGGCTTCCATGGTAGAATGCAACCCTATGGCTAGAGTCTGACCATTCCTAGTGGAACAAAGAAGCAAACCCATTTATCAAAATTCGATGAAATCTCTCACCATAGATGGTCGGTCTTGGTTCGCTTATATTGTGGATTTCATTAGGGAAAGGAAGTATCCGGTTGAAGCCACAAAAAAAGAAAAGAAATTTCTAAGGAGATATGCCACCTAGTTTATTCTTCAAGGGGACTTATTATACAAGAGGTCCTATGATGGAATACAGTTGATGTGCATGGATGAAAAGGAAGCTGTGACAATCATAGATGAAATTCATCAAGGCATTTGCAGACCCCATATGAATGCCAAAATGCTAGCTAAGAAGATTCTCAGGCTGAGATACTATTGGAACACAATGGAAGCAGACTGTGTGACCTTTGTTAAGAAATGCCAAAAATGTCAGATATTTGCAAATATCATATATATCCCACTAACAGAATTGGACTCACTCAGTTCTCCTTGGCTGTTCTCTACTTGGGGCATTGATATCATTGGGAAGGTTAACCCCAAAGCATCCCATGGTCACAAATTCATCTTGGTAGCCATTGATTATTTCACCAAGTGGGTGGAAGCTCAGTCAAATGCAATCCTCACATCTGCTAAGGTGGTAAAATTCATCCAAGAAAACATCATTTGTTGATATGGAGTGCCTCGAGAGCTAATATCGGATCAAGGATCCCATTTCTGGGGTAAAACTTAAAAAATTTACACGAAGTTCAGTATCAAAAGACACCGTTCTACCACTTACAGGCCACAGACACTTATAGGCCACAGACCAATGGGGCAATAGAAGTAGCAAACAAAAATGTCTAGGTGATCCTACAAAAAATGGCCAAACACACAAGGATTGGGCAGATAAGTTATCACTTGCTTTATGGGCATATCAGACTTCTGTTTGATCCTCGACAGGGGCAACTCCTTTTCTTTGGTATACAGGATTGAGGCAGTTCTACCTATGGAAATCCTACTCCCATCCTTAAGGGTGCTTCTTGATAGTCAATTACCTGAAGGAGAATGGGTGAAGGCCAGACACGACGAGCTCAACTTTCTTGACTAAAGATGTATAAAGGGCATAGATAACCTAATGAAATATCAACTAAGAATAGTAAGGGCCTTCAATAAGAATGTGAAGCTCCGTCACATAGAAGAGGGTGAACTTGTTCTACGAGAATAAAGAGCCCTAATTCATGATCTAAGAGGGAAATTCAGACCCAACTGGAGTGGCCCATTCACTGTCAAAGAGATTCTACTAGGCAAGACTGTAAAAATCATAGACCACAATGGCAAAGAAATACCCGGATTGGTCAACATGGATCAACTCAAGAAATATTATGTCTGATAGGGCAAATGGCCCAAACTATGCTAGACCTGATTCCTCTCAAGGGATACAAAGGCTACTTGACATGTGCAAGTGCAGTCTCAACAGTCTCAAGGCAATAAATTGGTTCCTGATTAATAATTAAGATATCTAAAAAGATCATCATAGCTTGTGTCCCCCAAGAATTGCCATTTGGTATACAAAGCCATTAGGTATCTGACATTCACTTATGGTCCTCCATGTTCTTATCCAGAATTCTATCCTCCAAAAGTCACCAGCCGACACTAGTGTATCAAGGCCAGTTCATTCCCCATCTTTGATTAGTAAAAAAAAAAAAAAAAAAAAAGAGGATTTTGATGCAACAGTGGAAAAGGTTTTGTTGTGTCAATAGCTAATGAGTGATACTTTGAAAAATCATCACATCCCCTCTTTCTTTGTGACTGAAGGAAAGGTCATGGGCTCTTTGGAAAAGACATTGAGAAAATGGGCCTTAGACATAAACATAATAGCACCAGGACAACTAGAATCTATGAATATGTCAATGCTTAGTCGGATTGGGTGCATAGAGCTACATCACAATCTATTCCGATAGGTGCCTCAGCATTGGGATGCCGATCTTCATATATTTCGATTTGGATTGGTTGAGATCTGCCTAACTCTAGAAGAATTCTGAGTTTGTATGCTATCTCCACCTAAGGGCAAATTGATTCAACCATCTTTGAAGAAAGACTACTCAGAGGAAATTCAGAACTTCTTAGGATGGGAAAAGGAGGAAATGAAGCAATCCATTGAATATGGGAAGATTAACATTTTGAAGGTGGCTAGGATCTTCACCCAATATCTACCACTAGGGGGAATCCATCAGCAAAGATCACAGGATACTTATCTACTGTGCATGATAGCTCACTATATTCTTCGAACTCCTTAACGTGGTGCACCACTTGTTCTAATAGAGGTGGTAAAGAAATTGAAGAAAGGAGGAGATATCATTCCTACAGTCCTTTCAGAGAGATTTAAAGGACTTGATAACATGAGCCATAGCTGTAGACTTGGACTTAATCATTATCGTGGAAGTCCCACTATTTTCTAACTTTGGCTACTTGAGAAACTGAAGCTGATTAGGCCATTAAATGGATGTCAACTCGAAGCTCTTTGTTACTAAGAAAGGAGGGATGCCCCGGAATTCAAGCTCATTGTTGATTGGAAAGAGTATCTACAAAAATGAACTACAAAGGACATTGCATGGAGATGCCCAGGGAAGCCATAGGAGGATTTTTTTATGAAGACCCCTAGATGCAACTATGTCAGGTTGATGGGATTGACTCACACATCCTTTTACTTGCCAGCGTACATCAGTCGACAATATGGAGCAAAAGCAGAAGACCCGAAGGAGTTGGTGAACTTTTACCCATCCCAAGAATTGTCCCCCTATATTGTTACATACCTATCCTGTTTATGGTAGGAAAGTTATTTTCATGTAATTCACCTGGTAGTAAAATGAAGAGATATTTGGACTTTCGTGTTATCCCAATTATTCTAATGAAGACTTGAGTTGTGAAATTGATTATGCCTTAAAAAAAATTCAAAACCATAAACAAAAGGATATTTTCTTTCTGCCCAAAGATAGGTTTCCATTCATAAAATACTAAGTTTGGAAAAAAAAATATAATAACAAACAAACATGGGGAGGGAAAAAGAAAAAAGATACACATATATTTGTGTTTATAGGAAATGTAGGAACAAATCCCTAGGAGTCAAAATCCTCGTCTGAACCATACTCAGTGTTATCCTCATGGAAGGTCGAAGAGCTAGTAGGTGCTAATCCCGAACTCGCCAATCTCTGTGTGAGATCCTCAATCTACGTCTGTGTTATTTGTGTGTGCTTTGCTTGTGGGCCTTGCACCGCCTTATCGCCACTTGGAGATACGTGGAGGCCTATTTCGCAAGAGTGTAAAATTTATCATTTGAGATAGGGTTTTGATGATGGTCCAATTCAGGGATCGGGATCATGCAAATGGGGTTTGGAGTCGCCACCTAAGGTTATGGGCTAGGACCAGGGGGTGGGCCCGATTCTTGGGAAAAGGGCCTCAAATTTGGTCTCGTCTAGAGATTTAGGGTAAATGTCAGGTTACAGAGTTGGGAAGGTGTTATGCACCCAATCTGCCCGGTTCAACTGATTTTCTTGCTAGATGCTTGAGAACGAACATTTTCCACAATTATTACTATTCCACATGTATGGCTAAGTGATCACATATATATACATTAATTGAATTCAAACTACTATATACACGAAAACAATGTCTGTTTAAAGTCTACATTATGACAAGTTGGTTGAGAAATTATACGTAAACTTAACCCCTGTTTCAGGTCAAGAGGTGTGGGCCTCTGATTAGTATCGGTGTGGACTATTTTTTGGATTCTTTTAGCTCAGGAGAAGATGGTCTTGACCTCCAACTTCCTTTCTTGAGAGATGCTAATTCGGATAGTATTTGGATAGAGTTCCGACTAGGAGCAGTCGCTTTCTGATTTGAATTTGGACAGAGCTTCAACTAGGGAAGTCTATTTCTAGATTTGGATTCGGATAGAACATTGGCTAGGGAAGGCTATTTCCAAGCTTGGGATGAGGTGGTACTCTGGCAGAGCTTTGGCTAGGGAAGGCTACTTCCAGATTTAGGATGAGGTGGCACTCTGGCAGAGCTTCCGCTAGCAATGGCTATATCTGGAAAGATTCCAGGGACACCCGGATAGAGGTTTAGATAGAAAAGGCTATTTCTGAAAAGAAATGGACTAACCTAAAAATGGATTGAAAAACTCCAAAGTCCTAAAGAACACTTTGAAGATTCAAATAGAGTTTAGATCTTAACAAAGATCTCTTTGTAGACCCTAAGAACCTCAAAAAGGGGGATTTCTATCTCAAGAACGCTCAAGAACACTCAAGACCACTCAAGGGAGGTGGCTCAAGAACATACTATTTTTGGCTAAAAACTGGATCTAACGACGAATTTGGATTAAAAATCTTTAAAATCTCAAAGAACACTTCGAAGATCTACATGAGTTTTTAGATCTTGACGAAGATCGCTCCGAAGATCAGAAGAAAATCAAGAAGGGGGAGGGGAGGAAAATTTCACCTTGAAAGAGTGAAGGGAATTCTGGTGTGTTGGTGTGTTTTATTCTAAGGGAGGGGGTATTTATAGTTTTTTTTTTTTGCTAAATAGGAGAGGGGGAATCCCTTTATCTAGTGGACAGAAGGGGGATTTTGGCCTAATAGTGAGGAGATAGGAGTTTTGTCCAATGGGTAAAAGGGGGAGTTGAAGGCAGAAATGGGTGGGGAGAGCTTTTGTCCAGTGGGTAAAAGGGGGTTTTCAAAAATAATGGGAGGAGAGAGAAATTTTAGCTGGAAAAAGGTGATTTTTGGAAAAGCAGGAGAGAAATTCCGGCTGAAAAAAGGGGTTTTCAAAAAAAGGGAGGAGAGAGAAATTCTAGCTAAAAAAAGGGATCTTGATAAAAGCAGGAGGAGAGAGAAATTCCAGCTGAAAAAAAGAAGGGGTTTTCAAAAAAGCAGGAGGAGAGAAAAATTCCAGCTGAAAAAGGGATTTTCAAAAAAGTGGGAGGAGAGAGAAACTCCAACTGAAAAAAGAAGGGGTTTTCAGAAAAGCAAGAGGAGAGAGAAATTCTAGTTGAAAAAAGAAGGGCTTTTCAGAAAAGTGGGAGGAGAGAAATTCCAACTGAAAAAAGGATTTTCAGAAAAGGGGAGGAGAGAGAAATTTTTATCGAAAAAAGGTGATTTCTGAAAAAAGGGAGAGAGAAGTTTTGGTTAAAAAAAGGTGATTTTCAAAAAAATGGGAGGAGAGATAAGTTTTAGCTGGGTAGTACACGTAACATCATGGGTGCGTGACAGATGACGAGCAGGTAATGGCCGAAGTGGTGCAGGCATGGACAACGGGTACGTGCACGCATGGGTGTGCGGGCCACATACGTATGATGCAGGCGTTGTGTGCATGGCCATGCAGCAGAGGCATGCACAACATGCGGCAGGGATTCTATGGTTTCAGATAGGCAATGTTTCCATCAGCATCTCTATCGGTCGGTAGCCAGAAGTCGTGCCCAAGATCCATATTTCATCATAGCCAGAGGAGGGTGACAAAATGGGTGTCTATAGAATGCCCCTCCTGAAGGGCAAAGAAAAGAACCACATTTTGTCACCCGGAGCATACACTACTGTCATCTTGCTTAGTTACGACAGAGTTAAAAAAATACAACAGATAATATCTCTAAAGTTTTAGGACTTACCTAGGTTGCCAATTGGGGGAAAGGAATTCGCTGCTCTTCCAATCCTAGAAAAAAAGTTAGTACTTTGATCCTGATTCTTCATTAGGTGGGCTTCACATATTCCAGTTCAAGGAAATATGGTCTCCAAGCTGGGCCTTTCGAGCTAATGTGGACTATCTGGGACCAATGGTTACAAGAGAGGAATTCGCTGCTCCTCCAATCTTACAATAAGTAAAAAAAAAAAAAATTTGATGCTTGGATTTTCCTTAGCTGGGCTTCACATGTGCCAGTACAGGGGTTTGGTCTATGAAATCGGGCCACTCGGATCCGACTCAAAGAGAAAGGGCCTTCTGGGGCTGGGTTAACAACATTGGGCCACCTGGGGCCATTCATTGAGATTGGGCCGCTCGGGGCCGGTTAAATTATGTCTCCTCTTAGTTTTTCTTGGATTCTTGATTTTTGGTTTAGAATTTGATTCTTGATGTTGATTTAGAATCTTTTGATTCTTGATACTTGATCTAGAATCTTAAAATTTTTTTTTGTCTAAAATGGGTCCCTTCCCCTGTTCATTCTTCATTCTAACTTTTATGAGTGAAGTGAGTTCTTGGAACCCTTTGGTTTTTCTTGAAGTTTTTCCTCTTGTTCTTGGTGTTTTTCATTTTGCTTTTGGAGTTCTTGAAGATATTCATCTTGTTCCTAAGGGAAGAGCCATTTGGAGAATTTGACATTCTCACGGGTGTTTGTTCAAATTGGGAAACTTTCTGGGGCTTCTTATAATTTCTAAAAGTTTTTGGGGCTTTTTGTAATTTTTAAAAATATGGCTGAAAGGAGGAAGAGGAAGACTCTGGGAGAGGTCCTGGGAGAGGTCCAGCTAGAGAGTTGCGGCAATCCTTCCCACAGGGATGAGGGTCTGGCCAACTGGTATTCCAGGCAAACCCTTCACAACAGCCGGAATCACATCTGCAACTCCATATGGGGTTCCTGGGTAAGTCTTTACATTTCATTCATTATTTTGATCATCTTTTATTCCTGTTTGTATTGTTTTTGCTTTTTGCTGATTCTTTTCTTTTATTATTTATTTGTTATTTCCATTACCATGAGGGGAAGGAGCCGCCTACCTTAGCCTCCTATGGGCATCCGAACATGGTTCAATCCTAGCATAGGATGCTCCCTCACAGGGTGAAGGAGATGGTTGATGATACCTATCTGTGCCGGCTAGCCCTTGTAGAGACCCAAAAGCTTAATATGGCATTGGTGGGGGCCCTGATGGAGCTGTGGTGGCCGAGTACTCACACTTTCCACCTTCCTATTGACGAGAGATTACCATTACGCCTATGTGCTTTTATGCCTTGAAAGGCATTCCATTTGGGGGTAGAACCATGACCCTACCCACAGGATTCCCGACTACTAGGGAGTTTGCAGATCTGACCGGTATTACCATTAAAGCTAGCCAAACGTGCATCCTTCTAGGGGAGATTAGTGCCCGATGGTGGAAATTCGGTCTGTGGGAGAATCCAGGCAACATGTCTCAGATAGCACGTTCCTTCCTGCTATTTGTCATGGGTCAGTGCCTCTTTAGTGACCTCTGAGGGGGAGTAGATATCCGCCTGGTGTTCTTCCTCAAAGATATTCGCACAGTAGATACCTGGGACTAGGGCAGAGCAGCTTATACATATCTCCTGCGGTCCCTGGACCTGCTGTCCTATGGGGATAGGGGCCTCAAGGGGCAGGCTCATCATCCAGGTAACTTTCATTCTCATATCTATTTCCTTTTAGTCATTTGTCTGCACTTTCTTATGTTGATTTCTTGAAACAGCCCTAGTGTTTTGAGCACTTGGGGACCATAGCCCCTAAACTGAGGGATCCTAAGACATTCTTCTTCCTGCTGGCAACAAAATGGGGAGATAACCAAGTGGTCCCAGGCCCGATGCCATCCTCTAGGGACCATGGCTCATTCTCTTTTGAACAATCGCACTGAGGTATGCCATGTCTAACATTGAAATTCTATTCGCCTGATGCTGTACTTACCCTTCATTGGTTTTGCAGGTTACTTGGAGAGCATTCCATGACCTAGTGTTTCTGGATTCCAAGAGAGTCGTATGGGTTCATCAATTATCTGAGAACCAAGTCCTTTTCCAGGGCCTGTGGGGAGTAGTGCAGAGAGAGAGAGTAGTACCACAGTGGTCAGACATTGATCCACGTCCTTCTCTTGGTCTTCCTCCACCCACTATAGATTGTCCAGAGATTGTCCTTGTAGACGAGATGAAGTACTTGGCTTACGGAGTATGGGAGGACTCCTTTCTTAATCCGGATAGGGGCTATGGAGCCTTCCTTGGAGGAGGAGACAATGTGCACCCCTCTCGGTCCCAATGGTCCAGTGGTATGTTACCCTTTCTTGAGTATTTCTTGCAGATTCTTCCTTGTTTTGGTCTTGACTGATGTTCTTTCAGGGGAGAATGAGACGTGTAGATCCTTCTGCTATTCGGTCGCATGCTAGTGCTATCGATCCTTCACAAACAAGGCCCTTTACCAGTGCTGGCGGGTCTCTCAGAGTTGCTAACATCCCCTTTTATGGCTTCCCTTCCTGGACAGGATAGGTGAATAACAAGGTGGGGAGACAATTCTTGAGGTGGGTGAAAGTTCACTAACTCTTTTGGGTCCGTCTTCTCGAGCCCGTATTGTTGGCTGATGTAAATAGGAAAATAAAAAGATGTATGAGTCAATCCCATTAATTTAACATAGTTGTGGCCAAGGGTCTTCATCAGAAAATCTTCTTGCATTGTCTTTTTCTATAGGTACTTTTCCCAATTGGTGATAAGGTAAAATTCTAGAACTTCTTTCTTATCCCGGTAATAAAAAAAACTCCGAGTGGGCTTCCCCTCAATGGTGTGGGGAGCTTCAGTTTCTCGAGGAGCCAAATCTGAAAAATAGCAGGACTTCCTTGATAATGATCTAGTCCGAATCTATGGCCATAGCTTATGTCATCAAATCCCTTGAACATTTCTACCAGAACCATAGGGATGATGTCACCACCCTTCAACTGTTTTACTACCTCAATCAGAACAGATGATGCACTATGCCCGGGAGTGCAGAGAACATAATGAGTTATCATGCAAAGTAAATAAGCATCCAGGGATCGCTACTGATGGATTCCTCCCATTGGTAGATATTGGATGAAGATCTGAGCCATCTTCGGAATATCGATCTTCCCATACTTAACAAATTACTTTACTTCTTCTTCTTTCCATCCGAAGAAATCTTGAATTTCCTCTAAGCAATCTTTCTTCAAAGATGATTGGAACAAACTGCCTTTGGGCAGAGATAGCATACAAACCCAAAATTCTTTAAGAGTTGGGAAAATTTCTGCTAATCCAAATAAAAAATATGCAGGTTGGCATCCTAGTGTTGAGGCACCTGTCAGAGTAATTGGTGATGTAGCTTCACACATCCAACTTGGCAAGAAATGACACATTCATGGATTCCAACAATCCTGGTGCCCTCATATTTATGTCTAAGGTCCATTTCCTCAACGTCTTATCCAACGATCCCTTGAATTTTCCTAAAACCAATACAAACAACGAGATATGATGATTTATTAAAGCATTACTCATTGGCTAATGATTCAAACAAGCCTTTACCACTGTTGCATCAAGCTCTTCCTTTTTTCTTTTGACTTTGACTGATCAAGGGTGGAGAATAAACTGGCCTTGGTAAACTGGTGTCGGGTGTGTGTTTTCTTTTAGGGGATAGAATCCTAGATAAGAATGGATGGACCATAGGTGAATAACAGATACCTAATGGCCTTGTATGCCAAATGACGATTCTTGGGGGATAGAATCCTGGGTGAGAAATGACGGACCAATGGGTGGATAATAGATACCTAATGGCCTTTTATGCCAAATGGCGATTCTTGGGGAACACAAACTATGATGATCTTTTAAAGTACTTGGATTATTAATCAAGGAACCGATTTATTGCCTATAGATGGTTGAGATCACACTTGCACATGTCAAGGTGCCTACGTAATCCTCTAAAAGAATCAGGTCTAACATAGTTTAGGATATTCACCCTTTCAGATATAATATTTCTTGAGTTGATCCATGTTAACCAGTCTGGGTATTTCTTCGCCGTTATGGTCTACGAGTTTCAAAGCTTTTTCGGGTAGAATTTCTTTGACAGTGAATGGGCCGCTACAGTTGGACCTAAATTTTCCTCTTGGGTCATGAATTGGGGCTCTTTGTTCCCCAAGAACAAGTTCACCCACCTCTATTTGATGGGGCTTCACATTCTTGTTGAAGACCTAGGCCATTCTCTGTTGATATTTCTTCAGATTATCCATAGCTTTCACATACATTTTTTTTATCATGTCTAGACTTCACCCATTCTGCTTCAAGTAGTTGACTATCAAGGAGTATGAATTTCCACTGGTATAACCGCCTCAACCCCATACACCAAAGAGAAAGGAGTTGCCCTTGTCGAAGATTGTACAGAAATCCGATATGCCCGTAAGGCAAAGGGTAACTTGTCAGCCCAATCCTTGTGTGTTTCTGCCATTTTCTACAGAATGACTCTGATATTCTTTTTAGCTGCTTCTACTGCCCCATTGGTCTACGAACTATAAGGGGTAGAG
Organism: Macadamia integrifolia; assembly: GCF_013358625.1. Taxonomy (NCBI): domain Eukaryota; kingdom Viridiplantae; phylum Streptophyta; class Magnoliopsida; order Proteales; family Proteaceae; genus Macadamia; species Macadamia integrifolia. The sequence continues at coordinate 93,947 of NW_024868399.1, read as the reverse complement.
CAATGCCTTCTGATACCGAATTTTGTGCAGATTTTGTTAGTCTTGCCCCAGAAGTGGGTTTCTTGATCTGATATCAATTCTTGAGGTACTCCATATCGGGAAATGATGTTTTCCTAGATGAACTTGGCCACCTTATTAGATGTGAGGACTGCAAAGGACTGAGCTTCTATCCACTTGGTGAAATAATCAATGGCTACCAAGATAAACTTGTGGTTGTTAGATGCTTTAGGGTTGATCTTTCCAACGATATCAATGCCCCAAGTGAAGAATGGGCAAGGTGAACTGAGTGAATGCAACTCTGTTGGCGGGATATGTATGATGTTAGTAAATATCTAACTCTTGTGGCATTTCTTGACAAAGTCCATGCAATCTGCTTCCATTGTGTTCTAGTAATATCCTAGCCTGAAGATCTTCTTAGATAACATCTTGGCATTCATGTGGGGTCCATAGAGACCTTGATGAATTTCTTCTGTGATAGTTGTAGCTTGTTCCTCATCTACACACAACAACTATATTCCGTCGTAGGATCTTTTGTATAACAAATCCTCCTGGAGAATAAACTGGGGTGGCATATCTCTTCATAAACTTCTTTTCTCTGTTAGTTGCTTCAACTGGATACTTCATTTCCCTGATAAAATCCACTATGTGAGCGAACCAAGACCAACCATCACAGTGAGAGAATTCACTGTATTCTGATAAATGGACCTGCTTTTTTGTTCTACCAAGAATGGTCAGACTCTAGCCATAGGGTTGCACTCTACCATAGAAGCCAAGGTTGCAAGGGCATCAGCAAACCTGTTATTATCCCTCTGGAAGTATTCGAACATAATCTTCTCAAAGTGTTCAATCACCTCTTCCAGATGTTCTTGATATGGTTTCAGCTTCTCATCTCTAGTTTTCCACTTTGCCTATGTTTGACAGATGACAATGGATGAATCACCGTAAACCTTGATCCTTTTCACCTTAATAGTTAAAGCATTTTCGAACCCCAAAGCACAAGCTTCATATTTAGCAATATTGTTGGTATAAGGGAAGTCGAGGTGATATCATCAAGGTAAATAAAGGCCGTCAGGAGTGACAAGTAATATTCCTACGCCACATCCCTTCTGATTGGCCACTCCATCAAAGAATAACGGCCATTCACTAAGTGTATCTTCTTCCTCTACTACTGTGATTCCTTCATTGGGAAAGGCATCATCTAAGAACCTTCCATCTTCTGTAGGGTGAGCAACCAAATGATCAGCTCAGCTATGGCCTGCCCCTTGATAGATTTCTGAGTAACATAGATGATGTCAAACTCTGATAGCAAAAGTAACCAATAGGCCATCCTTCCTGTTAAGGCCAATTTCTCAAAGAGATGTTTGATGTGATCCATCTTTGAGATCAAATGCACCAGATTGGAAACCATGTAGTGTCGTAACATTTTAGTTACCCAAATCAACACAGCACAAGTTCTTTCCAAAGATGTGTATCGAGTCTCATATTCCAAAAACTTTTTGTTGAGGAAATATATGGTGTGCTCTGCCCCCTTTTCCGTTTCCTTTTGTGCTAGCAAAGAGCCCATGGAATATTCTCCCATGGACAGATACAATAGAAGTGGTTCTCCTACCACTGATGGTGTCAATACTGGTGGGTTCATGTGGTACTCCTTGATCTTATCAAAAGCTTATTGACATTGGTCATTCCATTCCGTGAGCTGATCCTTCTTCAGCAGCTTGAAAATTGGTTCACAGTCTGTAGTCAACTAAGCTATGAATCTGCTAATATATTGGATGTGACCCAAAAATCCTTTTATTTTCTTCTCAGCCCAAGGCGTGGGCATTTCCCGAATTGCCTTGATCTTGATAGGCTCGACTTCAATGCCTCTTTCACTCACCAAGAAGCCTAACAACTTTCTCGCCGTTGCTTCGAATCCACACTTCTGAGGGTTCAACTTCAGCTGATACTTTTTTATTCTTTCAAAGAATCGCCTTAGTGCCGGAATATGCCCCTATCAATCTTTTGACTTTACTCTCATGTCATCCACGTAGACTTCCACATCTTTGTTCATAATGTCATGCAATATGGCCATGGCTGCTCTTTGATAAGTTACCCCGGCATTCTTCAATCCAAAAGGCATCACTTTGTAACAATAGGTTCCCTATGGAGTGGTGAAGGCTGTTTTCTCACAATCGTCTGGGTGCATGCTTATTTAGTTGTATCCGGAGAATCCATCCGTGAATGATAATAAAGGATGCCCTGTCATATTATCCACCAATACATCAATGTGAGGTAATGGAAAGTCATCTTTAGGGCTTACTTTGTTAAGATCTCAGTAGTCTATGCACATTCGTAACTTTCCATCTTTCTTCGGTATTAGTACAATATTGGCCAACCATTGGGGGTACTTCACCACTTGTAAGAAACCCGCATTCCATTACCTCACAACTTCTTCTCTGATCTTCTCACTCCATTCTGGCCACATTCTTCGGAGCTTCTGTTTTATCGGGTTTGCCCCAGGGTAAGTCGACAATTGATGCTACACAATGTTGGGCGATACCAAGCATATCCTCATAAGACCAAGCAAAGACCTTGGCGAATTCCTTTAGAAGATTACTCATCTGTTCTGCTTCTTCGTCATCAAGGGTAGTGCCAATTTTTACCTCTTGAAGGCATTGGTCGGTTCCTAGTTTAATAACCCAATTAGTCTCACGGATGGGTTGGGCTTTCTTTGGTTTGCATTGTTTTATTAATTCTTGATATTTATTAAGATCATCATCGGAAAAAGAAGGCAAGTCATACTCGAAATCAGAAATTTCATTCATGAAAGAAGGAGTAACAGACTCGTCATACAAGGACTCTGGACTCTTCTCAAGAGGGAAGATTGACACAGAATCATAAACAACAGTCTTGACTACTGACTCGATAGCTGGATTGATGCTTTTACTAGGGGTAATCAGGCTGGTTGACTCAAAAGCATGAGCAAACTTGAAGTTTTCTCCAATACTTGTCCAGTTCAGAAGTAGTTTAGTGGCCTGATGGATGAGGAGATGTGGCAAAGGGCCTTCTTCTTCTTTTGAGAAAGTTACTGCTATTTCTTTAGTTGCGCAATAGTTCCTCTGGACAGGTGCCCACTTCTTCATGAGTACCAGCTGATCAATCTCATGCTCTCGGACATCCCAGTACCTCAGTCACATCTTTAACCACCTTCATGAGCCTTTCCATTGCAATTGTTTCGGGCACAATACATACAAACCATCATCCTCTGTGCTCTCCTCTGTTTTGCATACACACTTCTTCCTCTGAAAGGATGGGGCTTGAGCTCATGCAACTCTCGGGCTCTTGGCTCTTATAGGAAAGAGAAAATGAAGCCTTTCAAATCAATAGGGAGTGACAGACTCTAGGTGAGCCTTATCTTCTTCTCCCATTCTCTCTTTATGAGAACTCGAGGACTAGGTGACTCCTTCGATTGGATCAATATTGTAGGATTACCAGAGGAAGACCCAGTCTTAATTAGTGCAATTTCTACTATCCCAGTGATGCAACTGTCTTAGTCACCTTCTTTGACTAGCATTTTCTGTTATTCCACTTCTTGAGTCACCCACTTGAACTAGTCCTGGCAGAAAATTTCAAGTCTTGGTTGCATCTTGTCGGCAGTTTCATCAAACCATGGCTCCACATTTTCATAGAAGGGAAAATCCTCCCCTTCTTTCACAAAGTATCCATTGAGAGTAGGGTAGTAAGTGATGGAGATCTTCCTAGTCATCCTCAGCACTTTCTACCCTTTGACAGTTGAGGGAGTGTACCCGAGACCATTCTTCCCCTTGTTCATTGCCAAATTAGGTTGCTTTGGAACTCTTTGATGATATTTCCCTAGCCCCATGCAAGGAAAGTACTGCATATTCTTCATCATTTGATTCACTGGTGGACTCCAGATGGCTTCATAGTTAGCTGGGATTTTCTCCTTTGGAGCTTCTTTGGCTATGGCTGCGTAAGTGGTGTCTAATTCAAAACCACTCAATTGCATCTCCTGGTCTTGTTCTTCCCTATTTTCAATGTTGGCCAAAGTGTTAACCACTTCAGGATCTCCGGCCACTAAGACCTCCTTCCCCTCATGAATGAACTTTATTTTTTGATGGAGACTAAAGGACATCGCCTTCACAGGATGCAACCAAGGCCTTCCCAAGAGTATGTTAAAAGCTGCCGATATATCAATGACTTGGAAATCAGCATCAAACTTCACTGGGCCAATCTTTATAGCAAGGGTAATGATGCCAAGGATCTTCCGCTTGGTATTATCATATGCCCTTATGGTTTGGGTGGTTGGCCTCATTTCTTCCAAGTTGATGCCGATACTCTTTGCTGATCTCAATGGTAGCACATTCAAAGTGGACCGGTTGTAGATAAGAACTTGGGGAACTACTTTGTCAAGGCATTCAACTGTAATGTGGAGAGCCTAATTGTGTTGGGTTTCCTTAGGAAGCTCGTAATTTGAGAACATCAGGGACTGCACTGCATATGTTGCTCCTACTATATGTACAAGGTGCATCAGATTTATCTCGATTGGCACTAGCACATTAGTGAGAGACCTCAAGACTGCTTCACGGTGCAAAGGGGATGCCATAACAATGCCCAAATGGAGATATTTTCCTAAAACTTCTTGAGTTGAGCCAAGATTGGGTTCTCTGGCTCTTTCTTCACGCTGCTAGTTCTGGCCTCATTAGCCCTTGGCTGCTCTATTGCTAGAGCCTTACCCTTGTAGTCTTCCCCACTTCTAGTTTCCATCACGTTGGTTGGTTTTTTCATAATAATTTCTGTGGGATAACTATCTTCATGATCATTGTTGGTTAGGGTGATTATCCCTACCATAGAATCATCTTCTTCTAATTCTCCTTTCCTACTTGGGGTGGGAAGTCAAAGACCTCCACAAATATCCACCGCCCTGGATCGTAGCTTCTGGAATGTATTGGAAAGTTGTTGGAATGTAGCATCTATCGCCTCTACGATTGTGTCATTTGGTCCTATTTCCTCTAGATTATCCAATTGCTCCCTGTAGTAAAGATCACTGACGGTTACTTCCCCTAACATTTTTTCAATTTCTTCTATCCTTTTTTACATTCTTAATGTGTTGGAGTACACTTCACACAGTTTTTCTTCCAACTCAAATGTGGAGTACTGTTTGTCCATATAAACTTGCGTCGGCTTTCTAGATTCCCCCTCATTTTCTGAATCTGATGTAAAGTCATCATCTCTTCCCATGCAGAGGGAAGGGTAAATGCCACCAGTTGGATCAGCCATCAGATCATCACCACCAATAGCATAGACTGAGAAACAAATCGGATGTTCTGGTGAGTAATATTTTGACTCATCATCATAATCATTGTACCAAGGCCCTTGGTAGTCATCCCAGTCTGGATACCCATCATCCTCTCGAGAATTAGAATCATCTCCATCCTTCTCATCTACATTTTTGTCCTCATCATCATTGTCATAATCATCTTCTTTGCTAATTTCACTCCCACTTGATTCTTCATCAGATTCCTCAGGATCATCAAATTCTCCGGCATCCAAACGCTCATAGTATTCAGAGCGTACGGTCTGAAAGATTTCCACAGGGTTGGTCTTATCATTACTACCTCAAAGTTGGACCAATCATGACTCATCATCCTCTATGTCACTCCCTATGTGGATTGAGGAAGTGTATTCTTCAATCTACTCCCCCTATGGCTAATGTGATTACTGCCCTAAGAAGATCAACTATAATCTCTTCAATTATGTCTGGCTTGTCTTCTGAAGTTACAGGAGGATGAATTAGAGAAGTGGGATCACTCTCTTGGTCTTCCCCTAATGTATTTACTAACCCTATTGATGAAGTCATCTTTGGGGAATCTAGTAGTGCAAGCATATCCTTCCAATCGTACCCGTCCGTCGATCCTTCTTTTGGGTTATACACTGTACCTTGAGAATGTGATTGGTATGAGGGTGATGAGGGATATGAAGTGGGATAGTATGAAGATGATGTAATGTGAGAGGTAGGATATAAAGATTGGGGGTGATAGGATGAAGAGGTTCCTCCACTTTGATGGTGGGGGAAAGGTTGATGATATGGCGGAGGTTGGTAATATGGTACGGTGGATTCTTCTGATGAGGGATGGACGGGGGGCACTCGGTCTTCTGAGTCTTCCTCTGATGATTCTCTTCTTCTGGGGGTTCTTATAATTCCAGCCCTTTGACTCATGACTCTTCTGTAAGCATGGGCATTCATATGATTCTTCTGAGCTCTAGGTACAATGAGTTGAGTGGGGTCACTCTCTGTAGTTTCTTCATCCAGATTGTTCACATGATCAAGGAGTGGGTTGATATTGACATTGGGAGGCTACTTGATCTTGACCTCAATGGTTCTATTGTCTACCAAGTCCTGAATTGCATACTGTAAACCCAAACATATTTCAGTATTGTGCCCCTTTTGAGTGTGGTAGGCACAATAACCATGATCCCTATACCAAGGTGGAGGATGGTTGCTGATCACTCTTGAAGCCACTATCCCTAACAATCCTTACTTCTTTAACCTTTTATATGTGGCTGTTACGGGCATTCCCAGATCAAAAAAACTACCTTCTTAGGTGAGGAGCCTTTTGGGCGGGTGCATCTGCTTGTATTATGAAGGGTTGTGAAGAGGCAGCTGGTGAGACTGACTGCTGACTGCACTCACCATATTAGTTTTTGGACCCTTTCTCCATCCGACTAGGGTGTTCTTGCTTGTATCTTGGGAGGATCCTTGATACTGGGCCTCTCTCAGAATTATATTCTCCACCCGTATGCCGGTGGCTATCAAGGCATCAAAAGTTTACAAATACTGATCGTAAAGAACATCTTAATAGGGCTTTGACAAATTCTCTATTAACATCTCTACCTGCTCTGCTTCAGAAGGCCTATCTGCCATCTTGGTAGCCTTGTCTCTGAATCTCATCAAGAAAGCGGTGAATCCTTCCTTAGTCTTCTACTTCAATGTCTCAATCTCCCGACATTTCACATCCACCTCAATATTGTAGGAATACTGTTTGGTGAAGGCCTTCACCACTATCGCCCAATTCTAAGTTTGTGATGACTCCAATTGTGTGAGCCACCTCAGTGTTGATCCCGATAGCGTTAATATGAAGGCTTACCCCATCTGATTATATGTAAGTTGCTATGAGTTGGTGATGCTGAGGAATACCTTAAGATGAGCCTTGGGGTCTCCTGACCCATCAAATCTATCAGTCTGCCACTTGAATGTTTCTAGAATTCTTGCTCCAGAGGAGAAACTCATTTTCTCAAAATCCACTGCTTGGCCTTCTGAGCCTTTTCCTACTCGAGTCATATTCTCTAACTTCTCTAAATGCTCTCTGAGCTTCCTTTCTTTCTCCATCTTTGGAGGCTCAAAGCGGACGTGTGCTACAAATTCCTCTTCTTCATCTTCAATCACTACCCTAGGAGGAGGGACCCTGGAATAGGCCCCTCGTTGACCATTTAGACGGGTAGGTGAAGATCCTCTCTGACCAGTTGGTCAGACATGCTCTGGTTCCCCTGAGTCAATTCGGGAAGAATTCCCATGATGACTTGTAGCTCTATTCTAGTCCACATCTCCCATTGCCGGTGCTAACTCATTTCTGGGATCAGCTCTGGGAGGGTTCTAAAGTGTGTGCAGTATCTGAGCTATCCCTCTTTTGACTTTAGCCATTTTTGTCTGCAAGGTCTCCACTAGGACAGACTCAGGCCTGTTTGGGTGTTTCCATGTTGGGTGGATCCATGCTTACTATGCTGTAATCACCTGGTAATAGACAATCTCGAAGAGATAACGAAGGTGATTCTAGATTTAGGTGAGTCAACCAATTACCCTGACACATCCAAAGGGACCGCAGTGAATACTTGAGGTGTGAAATTGTGCTTAAACCAAAAGTTTATTTTAGGATTCTTAAATTCCCAACCCTTTGTTCATAGATTCACTAAATTAACAAGCATTAATTCATCCAAGGTCAGTCCGCTAAATGGTAGGGGTGGATATGGTTTGATGCCCTTGGTCCACCCAATGCCATAAACGGGAAGTTCATACAAATGGCTTGTTGAGAATATTCCCATTAGACATTCCATATAACAAAGTCATACTTTCCTTACTCTTTTCCCACTAGGTGTCCTTCCTCCTGATTTTTCTCGGGACTTTTTGGGACTTGACGTGACTCTGACGGGATTGCCCCTAAGTCACGTATCTGGACTTCTTCCTTAAGGAGGAGGGACACCTTTTATCCAAAACCCACATTAGGAAAGCAATTCTTTATGACAGGAATATAGTGTAAGAACATTCCTTTTCAAGACTGCAAACAAGTTCTATAATTAGTTTGTGGTGCTCCTAGCTTCTTCATCTATTTTTTACGTGATGCGAGCATGTGGTGGATGCAATAGGATCGACAAGGCTTCCTTGATAGGATCTATATACATAAGGTACGTGATAAAGGGGGTGACTTCCTTGCCCATTACTCGTGACTACACATGAGGTTAAGCAATTAGCGACGGGGTGGTGGAACCGTGAGTGATTGTGTGCAGAAGTGTAATGTAGGGTAACCATCATTCAATCTCAGAATGCCGTAAGTGCTTAGACCTCCCCGAGGGTGTTGGCACAGATACAGACATCCTCACTATTTGATGATACATTCGATTTCAGAATGTTATAAAGTGCATGGACCTCCATGATGGTGCTGGCATAAATACAACATCCTCGCCGTTTGATGATACTTTCATTCTTGTGTAGGAAGCGGGTATAATTTTCTCTTGGAGTACTCTCCATGACATGCACTGACCTCCTCGAGGGTGCGGGCATGACAGGGAGACCCTTGCCAAATGATTTCACTTCAAGCACAATGCATGATGCAGTTTGTGAATACAATTACAAATATAGGGTTAGCCAAACATGTTTTAAACAAATGTGGTGGAAAATGTTCTTGCATTTAAAGGTAGCATCTAGTATCGGAAGCTTGACATTTATCCCCAGTGGAGTCACCACTGTGAGGGTAGCGGTCGGAGAAGAATGGACTATGCATCCTTGTCCTCTCTCCTCTCTCTCTACTACTACTTTCATGGGAGGGGAGGGGTTCAAGTAGTGTGTGCTTTGCTTGCGGGCCCTGTACCACTGTATTGCCACTTAGAGATACGTGGAGACCTATTTCATCAGCGTATAAAATTCATCATTTGAGACGGGGATTTTGATGATGGTCCAATTCAAGGATCGGGATCATGCAAATGGGATTTGGAGTCGCCACTTAGGGTATGGGCCTAGGACCCAAGGATGGGCCCGATTCCAAGGAAAAGGGCCTGAAATTTGGTTTGCTCCAGAGATTTAGGATAAATGTCAAGTTACAGAGTTGGGAAGGTGTTAAGCACTCAATCTACCCAGTTTGACCGGTCTTCTTGCTAGATGCTTGAGAACGAACGTTTTTCACAATTATTACTATTTCACATGTATGGCTAAGTTATCACACATATATACATTAATTGAATTCAAACTACTATACACACTAAAACAAGGTCTATTTAAAGTCTACAATATGAAAAGTTAGTTGAGAAATTATACCTGAACTTAACCCCTGTTTTGGGTTAAGAGGGGTGGGCCTCTGATTAGTACCAGCTCAGACTATTTTTTGGATTCTCCTGGCTCAGGGGAAGATGGTCTTGACCTCCAACTTCCTTTCTTGAGAGATGCTAATTGCGATAGTATTTAGACAGAGATTCGGGTAGGAACGGTTGCTTTTGGATTTGGATTCAGACAGAGCTTTGGCTAGGGAAAGCTATTTCCAGGCTTAGGATGAGGTGGCACTTCAGCAGAGCTTTGGCTAGGGAAGGCTACTTCTGAATTTAGGATGAGGTGGCACTTCGGCAGAGCTTCCACTGGGAATGGCTTTTTTTAGATAGATTTCAGGGACACTCAGACAGAGGTTCAGCTAGGAAAGGCTTTTCTGAAAAGAAACGGGCTGACCTAAAGATGGATTGAAGAACTCTAAAGTCCCGAAGAACACTTCGAAGATCAGAATAGAGTTTCAGATCTTAACAAAGATCTCTTCGTAGACCCGAAGAACCTAAAAAATGGGGGTTTCTATCTCAAGAACGCTCAAGAACACTCAAGGGAGGTGGCTTAAGAACATAATGTTTTTGGCTAAAAATTGTATCTAACTAAGAATTTGGATTGAAGAACTTCAAGATCCCGAAGAACACTTTGAAGATCCGAATGAGTTTCAGATCTTGACGAAGATCGCTCTGAAGATCAAAAGCAAATCAGAAGGGGGAGGGGAGGAAAATTTCACTTTGAAAGAGTGAAGGGGATTCTGGTGTGTTGGTGTGTTTTTGTCTAAGGGAGGGGGTATTTATAGCTTTTCTTGGCTCAACAGGAGAGGGGGAATCCCTTTATCTAGTGGATTGAAGGGGGATTCTGGCCTAATAGTGAGGAGATAGGAGTTTTGTCCAATGGGTAAAAGGGTGGAGTTGAAGGCAAAAATGGGTGGGGAGGGCTTTCGTCGAGTGGGTAAAAGGGGGTTTTCAGAAAAAATGGGAGGAGAGAAAATTTAGCTGAAAAAGGTGATTTTTGAAAAAGCAGGAGGAGAGAGAAATTCTAGCTAAAAAAAGAAGGGGTTTTCAAAAAAGCGGGAGGAGAGAGAATTTCCAATTGAAAAAAGGGATTTTCACAAAAAAGAAGGGTTTTTTAGAAAAATGGGAGGAGAGAGAAATTTCAACTGAAAAAAGAAGGGGTTTTTAGAAATGCAGTAGGAGAGAAATTCCAACTAAAAAAAGGGATTTTCAGAAAAGCGGGAGGAGAAAAATTTTTGCCGAAAAAAGGGAGGAGAGAGAAGTTTTTGCCGAAATAGGTGATTTTTGAAAAAATGGGAGGAGAGAGAAGTTTTAGTTGGGTAATGCGGGTAACGTCACGGGTGCTTGACGCATGACGAGTGGGTAATGGCCGAGGTGGTGTGGGCATGGGTAGCGGGTGCCTACACACATGGGTGTGCTAGCCACATGAGCATGGTGCATGTGTCGTCTGCATGGCCATGTAGCAGGGGCATGCATAGCGTGCGACGGGGATTCGAGGGTTTCGAAAAGGGAATGTTTCCATTAGTATCTCTATCGGTCGGAAGTTGGAAGTCACACTCAAGATCGATATTTCATCATAGCCAGAGGAGGGTGACAAAATTGGGTGTCTACAATCTACTACTAGGCAGTCTCTTTTTGATAAGATTTGACCTGTCTCCTTAAGAAGTTCTCCCCTTTCTGGGAAACATAGGGAATGATCAAGAAAAGAAGTGATAAAGAAGAAGGATGAGGCTAAGAAAAGGATGATACCTTGTCCAGCACCACCTCACATAAACTCTGGTGCATTCTCTTGATCTCAGTATAGACCTTTAGAGACACCTAAGAAAGAGCATGTCAGTCAAAAGAAGTCAAGAACCAATCAAATGAGAGGTGTTTGGATACCCACATAGTCATACGGAATGGGTAGTCCGATAGAAGCATCTCGGTCTAGTCTACGCTCTAGGAGCTGAGGGATACCAAGATGGGTTGCGCTGGGATAGGACCAACTTGGGAAACCACGAAAAGGAATGGTGGCCATCCTAAGGGACCCACTCACAACAATAGAAGACCCAGCTTGGGATGAGTTAGTAGCACCTACTTGTGAATGAGTGGGAGGGGAGTCCATATGCTGTGTCCTCCACTGAAAGAACATCAATAAAAAAAAAGAAAGAAGGATTTGAAATATGAAAAGGATGCTCAAGAGGGGAAACATACCAATGGCCCTCTAGGACCGAAAGGAGCGCAGACTGTTTCCTACTCAAGGAAGGCCCCATAATCCCTGCCCTAATCTAAGGAGTCATCCCAGACTCCGTCAGCTAGTCCCTCAACCTGACCCATAGGGATACTCTCCAGATGATGCATAGTAGATGGAGGAAGATAAGGAGGGGAGTGCATGGCAGGATCGGACCACTGGGGTGTGACATGCTCTCCTAAATACCAAGCATGGCCCCAGATACCCCTAAATAGGACACGGTTCTCTATTAGGTACTTGACCTAAGCAACTTCGTCAGGGTTAGGAAACCTAAGGTGCTGAAATGATCTCCTATGAACCTGCAAAGTCAAAAAGAAGTTAGTATAGCACAAGGTAAAGGGAAATTTGATATCAAACATGACTTACCTCTATGAGTCTACTCAGGAGAGAGCGGGCAGTGGTCCCGAGAGGATGGTGCCAACCCCTCAATACCTGGCTATTTCCCCATCTTGTAGCTATAGGGAATGGTGAGCTTCGGGGATCCTTCAGTAAGGGGACCATAATCTCTAGGTGTTTATAACACCAGGGCTGAATTGAAAGATCAAAATAAGGAGGCCCAATCAATCAAATAAAAAAAAGAGAACAAAAGGAAAAGTGTGAAGTCACCTAAAGAATGTAGCCTGCTCCCTTGAGGCCTCGGTCTCCATATGATAGAAGGTCGAGGGTCCACACCAGATAAGTATAGGTGGCCCCACCCAATCCCAAGAGTCTACTTCCTGAAGATTCTGAAAGAGGGCAGCCATAGGAATATCCACTCCACCTTAGAGATCACTAAAGAGACATTGTGCCATAGTAAATAGAAGGAAAGAGCGGGTTATCTGCACGAAGTTACCTGGGTTCACCCTCAGTTCCATTCTCATCCAACGGGCACTGATTTCGCCTAAACGAACATGTGTTTGATCCTCCTAGATGTCAATTCCCATCAAGTCTATGAAATTCTGTGTTGTTAGAGTCTCAGGAAGGGTGAGGGGCCTTCCCCCGAATGGTATGCTTGTTAAAGCATAGAAGCACAGGGGTGTGATGGTAATCTCATTGGTGGGGAGATGAAAGGAATGAGTACTTGGCCACCACTACTCCATCAGAGCTCCCGCCACTGCCGAGCTAAACTTCTTGGTCTCCAGTGAGGCCAATTAGCTCAGGTAAGTTGAATCTACTAGTCCCTTAACCCTGTGAGGGAGCACTTGGTACTAGTCCTGGACTGAATTTGGATGACCATATCTAGCCAATGTAGGTGGTACTCCCTTATTGAATCTCTAAATAAAATGAATAAATAAAAAAATTGAATAAAAAAAATAAATGCACAAAAATAATGAATAAATAAAGTAAAATGTCCCGGGTCCTATGGAGCTTCCACCCAGTGTACCAATCCGCGGGACTATCATCTCCTTGGGAAGATGTACCATAGCTCTGTGCCATACAGCTGGATTCCTCCCTGGATCCTTTTCTTTTTTCTTTCGACCATGTTTTCCAAAATTACAAGGAACCCTAAGAAGTTTCACAATTTGCTAAAAGGCCCGGAAAGACTTCAAGTTCTCCAAATGACCCCCTCCTCAAGAACCATGAAGATCTTCAAGGGGAAGATGAAGAACTTCAAGAAAAACTTGAAGATCTTCAGAAAAAATTTAAAGAAACCCGAAAAAATGCAAAAAGCTTCAAATCTTTGAGAAGATTCAAAAACATGAGCTCACTCGCTCACAAATCGTTCCAAACTTAGAAAAATCAGAATAGGGAATGAACAAGAGGGGGGACTTTTTATGGTTAAAAAATTCATTTTCTCAAAAAAAAATTTGAGATTCCAATTCCAAGGTGCAACTCAAAGATTCTTACCACAAAATAAAAAATTCAAAGTAATTTCTTGTGGTAGATAAACATTACATCACATGAAATTGGAAGGTGAAAATCAAATTTAAGTGAAAGGTGAAATACCAAGCAAATTCAATTAGTAGATGAAAATTATATCACATGAAAAGGGAAAGTGAAAATCAAATTCAAGTGAAAGGTGAAATACCAAGCAAATTCAATTGGTAGAAAAAAATTACATCACATGAAATTGGAGGGTGAAATACAAAGCAAATTTAATTGGTAGATAAAAATTACATCACATGAAAGTGGAATGTGAAATCTAAGTCAAAATTTGTGTGGTAGATGAAAATTATATCACATGAAAAGGGAAGGTGAAAATCAAATTCAAGGGGTAGATAAAAATTACAACACATGAAAGTATAATTCAAGATTCCAAATCAAAAGCCAAAGAGAAAGATTCCAAATCAAAAGTCAAAATTCAAGATTCCAAATCAAACGCCAAATTTCAAGATTCTAAGGTCCAAATTCAAGGTTACAATTCCATGATTCAAATTCAAAAACCCCAATCAACAGAAAAAATCAAGGAAAGAAAAAATCTCATTGACTTGGCCCTAGGTGGCCCAATCTCATTGAACCGGGCCCAAATGGCCCAATCTTTTTAAATTGGCTCCAAATGGCCCAATCTCATAGACCAAATTCCCAAAACTTGCACATGGAAGCCCAGTCAAGGAAAATCCAAGAATAAAATATTTTTTTCCTTTGCAAGATTGAAAGAGCAGCAAATTTCTCTCTTGTAGTCGATGGTCCCAGATATCCCAGATTGGCTCGAAAGATCTAGCCTAGAGACCAGAATTCCCTAGACTAGCACATGAAGCCCAGCATAAGAAAAGTCAAAGATTAAGTACTAACGTCTTTTGCAGGATTGAAAGAGAACCGAATTTCTTTCCTACAATTGGCAACCCAGGTAAGTCCTAAACTTTAAAGTAGTTAAGAGAAATTACCTGTTGCATTTTCAACTCTGCCATTAATGAGCAAGATGATGGCAGTACATGCTCCGGGTGACAAAATGTCGTCATTCTTTTCTTTGCCCTTCGATTGTTGGCATAGACCTCAGCCAAAGAAGGTATTCTATAGAAACCCAATTATGTCATCCTCCTCTGGTTATGATGAGTTACGGATCTTGGACGCAACTTCTTACTTATGATCGATAGAAAAGATAATTGATTGAGATAATCCGACCCAGAAACATCCCATACTCACCCAAAATCCCAAAGACCCCGTGCGAGAGAAAAGGAGGGTCCAATTATGATGTTTTATATACGAAGGAATTCGGTCCTAGGTGACCGTACGGATGCATAGTACTCAGAATTACAATTACAACGATATATGGTATGTCAAAATTAGACCGTTGGATCTCCTGCAATCGTTCCTAGAAAATTACATCTTAAAACACCTAGTCGCACGCATCCTTGCCTACCTCTCATGCACCCCGCCTACCCCGCGAGCCCATGGCCTACCTCGCATGGACCCCGCCTACCCAGTGCACCCATAGCCTGCGTCGTACATACCCCACCTACCCCATATGCCCATGGCCTACTTCGTATGCACCTCGCTTATCCCCGCATGCCCATGGCCTGCCTCACTTGCACCCCGCCTACCCCACGCTCCCATGGCCTACCTCGCACGCACCCTTACCAGTTCCCCGCACCCTTGCCAGTGCTCCTCACCCCTGCCAGCACCCTGTGCCCATGCCAGCCTCCCTCGCCCCTACCAGTGCCCCACGCCCCTGCCAGTGCTGTGCGCCCCTGCCAGTACCCTGCGAGCGCCTTGCTTGCCCCATGCGCCCTGCCTAGCGCGTGCCCTGCTTGCCTCGTGTGTGCCCCTACCTCCCCCTTGTACCCATACATGCCCCGTGCACCCCCACCCAGCCTCGTGTGCTGCTGTCAATGGCCAGAATATGAGTTCTAATGACCAGATTGGTGAAGAGATTTTCTCTTCACCTGCTTGTGCACTCTACACTGTCCCACTAGTGTGCCCTACACCGTAACCTCCCATTGGCCCAAAAAGGCGTCTTTTTACCACATTGGCCAAAAAAAAAATTACTTTTTCTCCATTGGCCAAAGAAATTTACATTTCACCCCATTGGTCCAAAAATTCATGTTTTTACCCCATTGGTTTAGAAAAACCACTTTTTAACCCCATTGGCTAAGGAAATTCCTCTTTCCTCCCCATTAGTTTAAAAAATCTATAAATACCCCCTCCCTTTGGTTTTTCACACTCAAGCCTCCTAGGAGCATCCATAGTAACGAAGCTCTACCCTCTCTGCTCCGCTCCCCCCTTGAGGTTTTTCAAATCTTTGGAGAGATCTTCATAAGATTCGAAGTGTTCTTCAAATCTTCAAAGTGTTCTTCGAGACTTCAAAATTCTTTAATGCCTTACCTTCTTTGAGTAAGATTTTTGTGTAGGAAAAGTTTTCCCTTAGTCCCCACCCCCTCTTGAGTTTCTTCAAGTCTTCGGAGAGATCTTTATAAGATCCAAAGTGTTCTTCGGGCCTTCGAAGTCCCTCAATCTCTAGAATTAGCCTATCCCAGTGGAAGCTCTGTCGGAGTGCCACCTCAACCTAGCCCTCCCATAGCCTATTCCTAGCGAAAGCTCTATTGAAGTGCCACCTCAGCCTAGTCCTCCCATGACCTATCCCCAGCAGAAGCTCTGTTAGAGTGCCACCTCAGCCAAAATCTAGAAGTAGCCCATCCCTATCGGAAGCTCTGTTGAATCGATACCGTAGTCAAAATCCAAAAGTAACCATTCCTAGGTGGGACTCTGTCCAATCAACATCTCTCTAGAAAGGAAGTTGAGGTCAAGAACATCTTCTTTAGAGCCAGGAGAATCCAAAAGATAGTTCGTGTTGGTACTAATCGGGGTTCCACCCCTCTTAACCCGAAATAGGGTCAATCTCAGGTATAATTTCTCACCAAATTAGCTTAATGTAGACTTTATATTGACCTTGTTTTAGTGTACATAATCATTTAAATTCAGTTAATATATATATGTGTGATAACTTAGCCATGCATGCAAAATATGAATAATTATGGAAAATGTTCGTTCTTAAGCATCTAGTAGGAAGAACGGTTGAACCGGGTAGATTGGGTGCCTAATACCTTCCCAATTCTACAACCTGACACATACCCTAAATCTCTGGACCAGACCAACTTTTGGGCCCTTTTTTTAGGAATCGGGCCCACCCCGGGTCCTAGGCCCATAATCCTAGGTGGTGACTCCAAATCCTTTTGCATGATCCCAATCCCCCGTATTGGACCATCATCAAATCCCCATCTCAAAGATGACCTTTATACTCCTATGAAATAGGCCTCCACGTACCTCCGAGTGTAAGCACACACGACACACCCCTCCCCAAGAAAGAGAACGAGAGGAGAGAGGATGGAATACATGAAGACTTCTCTTTTTCTCCCCCCTTCAGAGAAGAAGAAGAAAAATCTCCGGCCGCTACCCTCACACAAAGGCGCAATCCATTTCAGTCAATTTGAGTCCCTCCATTTCTTCTATAATCACCTTTGCCTATGAGCATATCCCACAGCACATTTGTCTGATTGTAATTGGCTTGGTCTCATCGGAATGGACTGCCCTTTCAAACCTCGAGTAAAATATCTCAAGGCCATTGTAAATACTGATCCGAAGCTCGAGTTGGACCTTCTCCCAAAGGCAACAGTTCCTCCTAGATGCACCAGTGTACTATCAGAAATCTGTATAGTGTATGAAAAATTTTTCTCCATTGAACTGAAGGAAACTCATACCAAAAAGACTGCTAACTCTACAAAAATTAGCCAAGGCAAACAGAATCACATCATCCCCCCAAAGCGCAATAATGAAATTCTTCAAGCCATCATCCACACAACATTTATTTTTGGCTTAGAGCTTCCTTTGACTTCGGTGAATACGAGGAGGGCGATGCAGGACATGTTCAAGAGTAGCCCCAATATATCAATTTCTTAGCCTACTGTTGTTCGGCCAAATGTCAATCTCTTCCCGATTCTTCTTTGTCATCCCAGTGGATGGAAAAATCAGTAGAGCAACTCTATTCAGATTAAGGAACTACACAATCCTAATTTGGGCTCGCTTTCAGGCTTTCCAGCTTTGGCCCTTCAACCTCATTTCTTTACAACTGGTGCTTCACTAGGAGGGATCCTATCTTCTCAACCTCTTGATCAGGTACCAGAGACAGTTGATAAGGGTGATTCACATTCCTTCAAGACTAACTACTATACTTCCAAAGAAGAGAAACACAAACACTACTGCATATGAGAACCTTAATCTCCAGCTCTGTCCTCCAGGGGAAGGTGAATCTTCCAAGCATGTTTGTCTTGATAAGGAATCTAAACCCACATCTGCAGCCAACAATTCCTTTGAGGCTATGGTGACTGGCTAGAAGCAGTCACTCGAGGGGCTATGAATTTCATTGCTCTTAATTGTTGAGGCTTAGGTCAATCCTCAACAAAGTGGGAAATTTGCACCTTAGTAAATAAGCATTAAACTGTAATGTGTTTTCTCTTAGATAATAAAAGCTCGTCTTCCTACTTCCACTGTGTTTTTTCATCTATACATCTTCCACACTTTGTTTGTTCCCCTACTACTCGAGGGGCTGGTGGTTTGCTACTGATGTGGTCTAATTTTTGTATCTGTGGTAATGCTTTGGCAGAATGACTGGTGTATTCATAGTGAAATATCAGTTCTAAGCATCAATCAAAAATGGATTTTCACGTTTGTTTACCTAAGTTGTGATCAAATGACCCGTTCAAATCAGTTCTCATCACTTCTACTTCTCTCTTTATTTATCAATTATCCTTGGGGTACTCACAGGCAACTGGAATTCATACATTTCTTTCAATGATAAAAGTGGGGGAAGATTATTATTAGATGCTCAGCTCAGACCCTTCAATTTTTTCATCAATAATGCATGCATAGACAAAATCCCAATGGTGGGGCATTTGTTTACTTGGAACAACAGACAAT
The DNA here is from genome assembly GCF_013358625.1 of Macadamia integrifolia. NCBI lineage: Eukaryota > Viridiplantae > Streptophyta > Magnoliopsida > Proteales > Proteaceae > Macadamia > Macadamia integrifolia. The sequence goes on along the minus strand of NW_024868399.1, from coordinate 75,295 downwards.
TCGAAACTGGGAGAATTGAAGCAAAACTAGACAGGTTTCTCTCTAATATTGAATTGCTCCAACTCTTCCCAAAAGCCATTGTTTCTTTAGAGATTCTCGCATCATTAGATCACAAGGCAATTATTCTTCACACAAAAGCTCCTACGGTAAAGATCCAACGCCTGTTTCGTTTTGAACCTTTCTGGATTTTGGAACCTTCCTACAATAGTAACCTCAGCTCAACCTGGACTTCCAATTCTCATACTAGATCAGTTTCACATAGACTATTTAGCAAACTTCAAAGACTTCAGATTGATCTAAAATTTTGGAACCACAATCACATGGGTAATTTCTTCTCCAAAATTGAGAATTTTAAAAAGGAGGTGTCCGACATATCTTTGGTTCCCTCATCTTAGAGAATTGATCAGTGGTTTCTTCGTGAAAAATATTTATTGGTTGTTATGCGTTGTTTTTCTCATCAAGAGGAGGTTCTTTGGCAGCAGAAGTCAAGAACAAATTGGATCTTACATGGGGATAGAATTACACGGTTCTTCCATCTTAGGACCATTAAGAGGAGAGCAAGAAATAATATTAAATTCCTTAATCACAATGGTCTCACTCTACATACAGAATCTGAAATTGGTTCAGCCTTTGCAGATTATTTCAAAGCTCTATATAGCTCCATGAATCTGCAGATTGATGGGACCTACTTCTCTCTTATTCGAGACCGTGACACTTTGAACGATGACCTTGAGCTCATGAGACCAGTCATGGATCAAGAAATTGTCTTTACAGTCTTTTCAATGCCATCCACCAAATCTCTTGGTCCAGATGGGTATCCTGGCATATTCTTCCAAAACTCTTGGTTCGTTGTTCGGGAGGATGTCATTGCATTTATGAAGAGTTTCTTCTCCACTAGATCCTTCAGTCTTCAGATGAACCAAAATTTCATAGCCCCCATTCCCAAGGTGGATCACGCCTCCTCTGTGACTGATTTTCCCTTAATGCTATGGATGTTCATGGATTATGCTCTTCTCTATGAAATTTCCCCTTTTCTTCTCTTGGAATTTTGTCTAATACCTTGTATTGATGTTAGTTTGAGCATTTGCATGAATCTATGCTTTTAAATAAAATGTTCTCTCCTTGGCTTTTGTTTGTGAATTTGCATTCAAAATCATAACACCTTGATGTTCACTTGGTCTCTATATTGTACTTGTCAACTCATTTCTCTGTCATCTTATCATTCATATATGAGCACATTTTGACAATGGCACTAGCACTATAGTGCTTTTCTCTCCTTGCTCATCATTCAATACACATTGCTCCCTACAAAGTACTTAATATGAGTGCCTCGTTGGATTGTCACCATTTATACTTCCTTTCCTTCTCTTATAGCCCTAATCGCATTGATTCTCTTTCCCTAGCTTAAATTAATTCCTCTTGAAGTCTTTTGTCGGGTTCTTATGTTTTTCATATGGAATTTGCAGAATATCTTCATGTAAGGGTAAGGAAGTTGCTGCCTCATCATGGAGAAGAAATGCCCCGAGTCAAAAGAGGAAAAGTGCAGCCTCAAGCTCCTCTGCACACAGGGCTCATCCAAGGAGGAATGAACTGGTGGATCCGGAAGACTATGATGAGCGTATTTTCAGAGCCTAGAGGTAGCTGTATCTTGGTTCACCTTCTCCACAAAGCCCATACTCATGGACAAATCTGTGATAGTGGAGGACTTCTCTAGGGTGCGAATGCTAGAGAAGTTTACAGCTCTCGGTTGGCAGTCTATGCTTTTTGTCAACTCACCCTGCTACCCTGAGCTTGTTCGGATGTTCTACTACAACCCCAAGGTAGCTTATGATGGTAGAGTGTATGCCCTCACTCGTCGAGTGAAGGGACACTATATCCGACTTCCCATTGAGCTGCTAGCAGAGATTTTGGGCATCTCCAGGAAGGGTAACTGGTACTACTGTCCTCCTAGGGGCAAGGCTTTGGGTCCCTTCATGAACCAAGAGCTACAGGGCCACATCTACCAGACTATCTGTGGTAGTGCAGTACATCCTAAGTCTGAGACTGTGTTTATTCCTGATGTACGGGTCTTCAACCACCTGGTTTAGTTCAACTTGCTCCCTAGAGCTGGTCACAGGAACTAGGTGAACTTCATGGGAGCATACATGGCCTATTGCATCTACATGGCCTTGGAGGATGCTTCTCGCATAACCCTTCCTTTAGTTATAATGAAGACTATGGAGTAAGACACCACACATCCTTCCGACAGTAACTTCCCCTGGTCTGTCACGAGAATATTTCAGCACTTCCATGTAGATCTAAGGGGTGAGGAGGGAAAGTTTCCCTTGGATAAGTTCTCCCGAGGGAACTTACACAAGATGGATCTACATGGTGTAATGGAAGTTCATGAGGAGGAATTGGCTCCAAAGGAGGATGATGATTATGTTCTCGAGGCAGATGAGGAAGAAGAGATGGAGGCTGAGGATCCCATTGATGTAGCACCACCTCCTACCATTGGGGATTTTGATTTTCAAAGTATGATGGACCAGTTAGAGGCATTTCAGGCAGGTCAAGAGCGGATCTTAAAGAACCAGGAGGAGAGTGCTACCCATGAGGAGACATCTCGACAGTCCCATTTGAGTATGGAGACAGATCTCAGGCACATGTCCGACGCCATGGATTCGGTCTCTGCGGAGATGACGGTGAGCCTTAAACAGTTCCAAAAGGAGGTGGAATTGGTGAATCGTCGCTTCGATTACTATGATCATCGCCTCAACATCAATTCGAGGTCCCAGGAGGAAGAAGTTATTGATTTAGATGACAATTCATTGTGTAGTGCGCTATGATGGTTTTATGTGATCTTATTTGGGAACTTCTCTTTTTTTTTGTTTTGCTCTTCTTCTTTTTTTCTTCTTCTCTTTCATCTTTGAACCTTTGTATTTTTCCTTTCGTACATGCAATATGATGAAATTTTAACTTTTATATCCTTACGGATTTTATGTGGAATCTTTTATATTTACCCAGCCCTAAATCCAATTATACATTCTACAGGGTTCAAACTTGCAAGTTGTGAGTGATTAGAGCATCGCGCTCTGATACTACCGTTGTCATGCCCCGTTCACATAGAACTAGACCAGTGACTGGGTTACTTCTAAGTAACCCAAAAATCACTAGGATCATCTGATGTAGTAACCACAACACATCATGCCACATACAACATGGAAATATAATTAATTAATTCAGTGGAAGACTCATCATATACCTGTAAACTCCCCACTTACTCTTGATACCCAAATTGTTATACATAGTATATTTACATGTGGGCCTGTAGGCATGATAATTACATAAGAAATAAAAATTTAAATATCTAGAGCACAAAAATGGGAATGCATCAAAGAATAAAAAAGAAGGGTTTTGTTTGGAAATAGCTACTGTTGCACAGCAATGTAGCCCTCGCATGGGCACCCGGCACCATGCCCAAATCCCTCTGGGACCCACCAATCTCCCACTTGAATTTTATCAATGGGCCTCGACTCTTGTTCTTCTATAGGGAATCTTGCAAAATCATCTAAAAATGTGTGTACATGAGGGGTGATCTCACTAGCTCAGTAAATGGAAATAAAGACACATACAAACAATCGTATTTCAAATGATCCTATATGCATGAGATTCATTTTAGGCCTATCCACCTAAGCAACATTACTAAGTCATACGTTACATGCTACTCACAACCATAGTGCATATATGCCCCAGGTTCGAGACATGTTCTCCATCCCATGATACACCTATAGGTTTGTCAGAGAGGGCCGGTCATGAGTACTCAGAAAAGTAAATCATGGCCGATCCACAACAGAAAATTAAATCATGGCTAAACCACAACAGAAAATAAATGCAGTATGCTCGACCCTCTGAATATATCACCAAGATTTCTAACTGTCCTAATGATCAGCCAAGCATACTTCTAACCACCACGGTGGTCTGCGATCGACGCTTCCCCCCAGTGATAACCCAACACCTAAACCCCTATTGGGAAGGGTCGTAGCACGAGGAAAATGTTCATCCTAAGCCACATGCTTCTATATGAGATAGTACAACTACATAGTACTTCTGTGTCCCATTCCATGGTGTACCAATGCATTCTTTTCCAAGCCAACTACGGCATCTAATCTAGTAATTCATCCCATGTCCGAATAATCATCATATCATCCAACAATCGAATAATCCATACTCATAAATTCAAAATAAGTAATAAGTGTTTGGAATTTAAAGATACAACATCACCATTTCTAAATTCATCTAGCAATAGACAAGCATGTGCATGTAAATGGCATTCATAAATGGTAAGATAATGTATGAAATAAAGATGATGTCCATAAACACTCCAAAATAAAATCAACACCCTCTCCCCACTTACTTATTCATGTACGAGAATATGCACACATGGTATGAGTAAGATCCAGCGTGCAAAGATGAGAGTCTCAAAACCTAACACAGAAAGGAAACTTAGAATATATCCATTCTGGGACTATAAAAATGATGAAAGACATGGTCACGATGCTTTTAATAATGCGAAGGAGGCTGTCGATGAGTTTGAGCTTGAACGGAGCTTATTGGACCACAGGTGGGTCATACAGGTGGGTAGGAGGACCCACCTGTGCAAGCTACCCAGGCAGACAACACTCAGACACACCAACGGGTGCTATCGGTGGGTCTGGGTACTTGTTGGTTCTACCAGCCGATAAGATCTCAGAGCCTAGGCAAGACCAGTGGGATATACTGGTGGGTCTAGGTATCCACCGATCCTATCTACCGGTAAGCTCTAAAGCCAGGTAAGACTGGGGGGCCACACTGGTGGGTCTGGTTACCCATCATGTTACCCACCAATGTCCAGCGGGTTCTACTGTCCAACTTCTCCTCTTATTCCCAACTCTTGAGCATCCAAGTGGGTTGTTTCCATCACATTTCCCACTCATTTTAGACTTTATCCACCTGAACATAACATAGATCTAGGTTAAAATAAAGATTTAGGGACAAAATCATACCTTTAACTCAAGAAATCCCAAAACCTAAGATCCTTCCCCCAACTCCAAATATCACAAAATGCTTTCAAAATCTTGGTTGCTCCTCCTTTAAAATATAAAAGAAATCATATAGAGTCCCTCTTAACTCTTGATTTGACCACATAGGAGGGTTTCACCAAATTCAAGGGGTTATGGCACTTACCTACCTTAAATCGTAGATCTCAAGGTGCCGATCACTTTTCCAGTGTCGAAATGGTAGGGCACAGCTTCGGCAACAAGGGGGAAACACTTTCCCTTACTCTACCTTCCTTCTCGTCGCTCTTTTCTCCCTCTTCTTTACTCCTTTCCACCAACCTTTGCTGAAATAATAAATGGGAGAGGAGTAAATGCTATTTATACCTTAGGTTATAAATATCTACTAAGGTGCATTTGATTTTGCCATTCTATGGCCTGAATTGCATTAAATCGCGATACCAGACGAAGTAGCTTGTAATACCAGACACACATGACTTCACTACGATGGGGAACCCAAAACAAACACCTAAATTGAGCTTGCAGGGGCCCACATTTCCTCACAGGTGGGTCGCACTGGAGGGCCGCACCTACCAGTGACCACCTAACTGTTGGCCAGAACATGACCAACCTTACCAGATATCTATGGGAAATGGGTTCTCAACACGTATATCACTCTCACCACTTGTTGTGAACCAAGTTCTCATCATCAAATACGATAACGTACATTCCCTATTTGTACATAGCCTTATGATATGTGTAAGGGTATGGCTTAGGCATGCAAACCACATTGGGTACCAGCTCAATCTTGTCTGACCACCCCACATTTGATGTCACCCTTGTTGTCATACACCATAGGGCACTCGTATTAACCCATGCCAGTTTGGACCCTGCACGACCAAACCGAACCAACCGTTTAATAAATCGGGTTGCCCTACATATCTCATATGGATTTTGTGGACAATCTCATTCTTTTCGGTCAGGTAACTCTCATTGAAGATAGGACATTTAATTACATTCTTAAATCCTACTGTCATTTCTCTGACCAATCCATTAACCTCATGAAGTCTATAGTTCAGTTCAGCCCCAACGTGGATTCGTCCCTCAAACGTCAATTCAATAATTTCTTCCATCTGATGCCAACTAATGCCTTAGATAAATACTTGGGAATTCCTGATACTAGTGGCGAACTTTCAAAGGCTCTATGCTCTAATCTGCTGAATAGAGTTTCTCAAAAACTTCAACATTGGAAAAGTCAACTCCTCATCTCGGCTAGAAAAATGGTACTCATCAACTCTACCCTATCCACAATATGTTGTGCTTCAAGCTGCCATCCTCGGTCCACAAGTCCCTTGATACTATGTGTAAAAATTTCTTCTAGTCCAATGGCAATACCTCACTCATGCCAACCATTTCTTGGTCTACTATCTATCAATCAAAAAAACTTGGAGGGATGAATGTAAAGCATGCAGTTGATATGAATCTTGCATTGTTAGTTAGAAAAAAAAAAGGTGGGAGCTTCTCATCGATCCGTTCTTGTCTCTTTGGTGTAGGCTCATGAAGTAGAAGTACTTCCCCAACACATCCTTTCTTAATGCGACATGCCCATCTACAATGTCTTTGGGGTGAAAGTCTATCTGCTCAGCTAAGGATGTCCTTATCAAGGGTTCATTTTTTCAGGATAGAAATGGTGACACAATCAATCCCTGGTCAGATTACTGGATCCCCAACTGCAAGCTGGCAGCAGCTCCATTCCCTCTTCCTTGTGAAGCCTCGGAAAAGGTGTCCTACTTCATTGATCTATCTTCTCTTCCTAGCACTTCTGGTCTTCTCTCGCTAGCCTCAGCCTACAATTTGATCTGAAAATGGTGAATCCTTTTCACCCCCCACCCATTGGACTAAACTTTGGTATTTTCCCACGTCTACCAAATGCCACCATTTGATTTGGAAAGCCTTGCATGATAAACTCCCTTTGCCTGATCTCTTTAACAACCGGGGATTCTGTTTCAGCTCAATCGGCCCTCTCTACTCCATACATCCACTCACTACCTCTCACATCTTCCTTCAATACCCAGCCATTCAAGGAGTCTGGAATCAAACAAGTCTCTCCCAAGTCATCACTTATCAATCCCTTACCATATGCATTATTACAGTGATACAAACCCTTCCTATTCGGTCCAAGGAAGAATTTCTTCTATTGGCATTATTCTCTAGCACTCTATGGCATATATTGGTGGCTTTTTGGAACTGGGTATTCAAGAGAAGAATTTTCTTCAAATAGAATAATTCTTAAGGCGATTCTTGAGGCTACAGGGAGCTAAATCATACCACAGAGACTAGATCCCAGTCTTCAATTGCATATATTTACTAACCCTACCTTGCTACCTAAATTATACTACTAAAATTCACAGAGCTGGGATTGGAATTGTTGCTTACCTAGTGCTTGAGTTATGATACCATACTTTCTAAACCCAATCTAATTATCCGGTTGGTTTGGTTTGGCCTTGTAGGACCTGAACCCAAGCGATCTGAGTTGTCTAACCTATAGAATATGATGGCAAGCGTGACTCTAAACTCGGGTTGGTCAAATGAGTTAGAGTCGATGCCTAGTGAAGTCCGCATGCCCAAGGCATGCACTTGCACATATCATAGGGCCATATACTAATAATAAAGGTACATAGAAGTACTTTTGTGTTAAGTACGCATTTTGCTCAATTATCGAGAGTGAAATACGTGTCGGGGCTGAGCCCTGTCGAAATCCCAAATTAATCAGCTAAGTTTCGGTCGACTGGTGGGTGGTCATAGGTGGGTCGGACCCACCTGTGTGACCTACCAGTCTAGTCATTAGATATTTTGAACCAGGTATAAATAGCATTTATTACTTTTATTTCCCCTCATTTGTTGTTTTACACAGTCGGTGAGAAAAGTAAAGAAGAGAGAGAAAAGAAAGAAAAAGAAGGGAAGAAGGAGGAAGAAAAAGGGAAGAAGATGATGCCGAGGTTGAATCTTTCAATTTCAACACCGGATTAGTGATCCTCATCTCGAGATCTACGATTTGAGGTGAGTAAAGTCTATATTTCTTAAACCCACAAGAAACCCTAAGTGAAACCCTAAGTGAAACCCTTCGATTTGGGTAGGAATCTTTTAGATCTTGTTAATCCCACTTGAGATGATGAATCTAAGGTTTAATGAAGGACCTATATGTTGTTTTTGAAGGTTTTAGAGGAAGAAATTATAAGATATGAGAAGCATTTGTTGATCTCTTTAGCCAGAGAAGAGATTTAGGGTTTTTGAAGTGTTCTTGAGCAAAGAGGTAAAATCCAAGCTTAAAACTTTGAATCAGTTCTAAATCTATGTTAGTATCACAATATGGAACCTTAGATTGGTGGAAAATGCAATCGAATCGACCCTTGGTGGTTTTCCTAAGGTGGGATGAAGAATGAAAGTGAACAGTAAAATCTCGATTCTGAGTGGTGGGTGCCTAGAAATGGTGGACCCATTAATCCAGAGCCCTACTATCCTAGATCGGCTACTGGCTCAATTGATGAGCAAGATCAGTGGGCCCTGGCCCACCTCTCCTGGCCTGCCAGCCAGTCAGAGCCCCTGGGTTGAGCGACAAGCAAGGACTGGTGGGCACTTGGCCCGTTGGTCCAGGCAGAGCCCCTAGGTTGAGCGAGGAGTAAGAATCGATGGGCACCTGGGCCACTACTCCTGGCCCATCAGTCCTTATAGGGCCCCTGATTCGAACTGTGGGCAAGGATTAATGGATACCTCACCCATCGGTTGTCCTACCAATCCAATCCTTTGGGTTTCGATTGGGCCCAAATTTGTCGGGCAACCTCCTTTGATATCAAACATGTTGGGATCATTGTAACTAGTTCGTTATGAGCCTAAAGTAGAGATGTACTAAACTCAACCCTTTTATGATAGGTTTTACTATAAACTCACGTCATCACACGTTGGATCTTCCTCGTACCAAAGGTGATCATTGTACACAATTAGGTAAGTGGGAAGAGGACATTGACTTTATTTTTGGAGTGTTTTTCATCATTGCATTATTGTTGTAGACTAGCCATGTCATCATTTCATTATTTTGTGTAGCCTAGTCATTCACGAATGCCATTTGCAGGTATTGACGTGTGCATTGTGACTTAGTATATTGATATCTTTAATTGTTAAATGCTTATTCTTGCTTTGAGTTATGAAATGGATGACTTTAAATTATTGAATATGATGCATTGCTAGACTAGATGCCATAATCGACTTAGAAACGAATGCATTGGTGGCCCGTGGAATGGGATGCGGTGGTACTATACAGTCGTACTATCTCATATAGGAGCATGTGGTTAGGAATGACATATCCCTGTGCTACGACTCTTTTCAGCAGGGGTTTAGGTGTTGGATATATCACTGGAGGGAAGCCCGAGATTGTGTACCAACGGTGGCAATTAGAAGTATGCCCAACTGATTACTAAGACAGTCGGTAACTTTGGTGATATAATCAGAGGACCAATCGTATTGCTTTTAATTTAATGCAGGGCAAGGCCTATTTTACTTTTATGCAAGGCAAGGCCCATTTTACTTTAATGTCACTGAGAAATAGCAATTTACTTTAATGTCGCTGAGAAACAGTAATTTACTTTTCTGGTACCCATGGCTAGCCTTCTCCGACAACCTTATGGGAGTATCGTGGGATGGTGTTTGCGATTCGTAACCAAGGCATACATGCACTATGATTGTGAGTAGCACATAACTTATGACTTAGATGTGATGCTTAAATGATCTAAGCTATAAAAATGGACTTGTATACATATAGGTGCATTTGTATTGCGAATGATTGCTTGCTCTTTCTTTTCACTTACTGGGCTAGTGAGCTCATCCCACATGCACACCATTTTTAGATGATCTTGCAGGTTATCCGGATGAAGAGCTAGAGCTAGGACCCACTCTGGTGTTTCCAGCTGAAGACTAGTGGGTCCCTGAAGATCATGGGCATGGGGCCTAGTGCCCGTGCATGAGTTGTGTTATGGGACAACAACATTGAATACCAACCCGGGATTCCTTTTGATCATTTTGTGATGTTAGCCCTTTTATGCTTTAGATGCTTAAATTGTAATTCTTGTATATATATTATGCCTACGGGCCCACATGTAAATGTATTATGTATTACAATTTGAGTACCAAGAGTATTGGGGTATTTACAGGTATATACAGGTAAGACTTCTGTTGAAATACAAAATTTGTTTTCTTAGTTGTGTGTATGTTGTGTAGTGGTTACTGCATCAGATGATCCTGACAGGTTCTCGATTAACAAGTGTTAGCCTGGTCACCGGTCTGGTTCTGTGTAAATGGGGTGTCACAACGGTGGTATCCAAGTGCGATGCTCTACCCACTTATAGCAAACATGATAGATCCCTATAGAATCTTATAATAGGACCTGGGGTTGGGTAAATATAAAACTTTAAGGAACTAAACCCTGTAATAAGATGAAAAATGTCTAAATTCTTGCATTTCATTATATGCATGAGAGTAGAACTTAAATAGATCAACAAAAGACCAATTGGTTAGTTCCATAAACCATTAATTAAAAATTTAACGAAAATTTTGGCAGTACAATGGCGCTATATTAATTTTTCAAAAATTTACAAAGAAGTCACCTGATAAACCACACACAAATATAACAAACAAAAGAGGGGAGACAACCACTGTCACCACCAAAGCACACAAAAGGATAAACATAATAAGTCAAACTATGTAAGAGATCCCAAACCATTGAAAAGTATAAAAGTATTCAAACTACCATAAAATTTTCACCACCAAAAAGATAAGACTAGAAAAGTAGAGAAAATGGAGGATGGCTCCAAGAAGGTGAAAAGTAGGAAGGATCATCCACTTCATCAGTCATCATCGGACATGGTGATTGTCTTCCCACTTTTAGGCTGCAAGGTGTAGTGGAAGTGATAGTCATAGAAGTTGAGCCTGTCGTTGGTTAGGGTTACCTCCTTTTTCACCCTACGAAAATCAGCAGCAATTCTATTAGAGACCTTATCCAAGTCCTTGGCAAAGTCTATCACCAATTCCTAGGTGGCACTCTCCTCCACGTGCTTTAAGATTCGATCTTGCCTGTCTTTCGGGGCACTCATACAATCCATCAACCTCTGAAAGTTAAAAGCCCCAGCTGAAGGTGGCAAAGCCCTAAAGTATGGATCTACGGCTCTAGTCTCTAGGGGCTCCTCCTCGAGGATCTCCTCCTTATAAATATCCTCCTCGTCAGAATGAGGGATGTAATCCTCATCCTTCTCACTATTATATCCTCCCTTCATGCCCTCTGCCTCTTGGCCCCTGCCTCCTATGGTGCACCCATCGGAAGTAGCAACCCCATCCTGCTCAAGTTCTCTTTGGTGAACTTTTCACCGGGATATATCCCTTCCTCGCCCATCAGGTCCACTTGGAAGTACTCAAAGACCTTGGTGAGTGATCTTCCATAAGGGAATCCTAAATCTTTGGGGTGCGCTATGTGGTATTCTATAGTTTTCATCATGATGTAGGGAGGCAGAGACGGAAAGCACCCTCTACCAAGGCCACGTGGATGTAATAGGCAAGTTACGCTGTCATAAAACTCACTTGGTTTCTGTGACCCACTCTAGGGAGCAGGTTGAACTGAGCCAAGTGGGTGAACACACAAGTGTCAGCAATGTAGGCTATCTTGGATAACGGATCCTTCCTACCATTGATTGTCATATAAATGCTCTCTTGCATCTCGAGACTTAAGTCTAGCCCCACGGCCTTGATCCTTGGGGGATTGTAGAAATGGGCACCCTCAGCTGAGATACCCAAGATTCCTACCAATAGATCCATAGTCAAGACAATGTTTCATCCCTTCACTAGGCTGGTGAGAGAGTACTCCCATTCTCATAGGAGACCTCCAAATTGCAATAAAAGTATCAGACGAGGTCTTCGTAGCACTAAATGTCAAGAAGGAGCATAGGTTGCCAACCCAGGGCTATGAATTTCTCCATCAACTGAAAAGCTATAAAATCCCCAGCCACCACGGTCTTCTCCATCATGACTGGCCTCTTAGAGAAGATTGACCTAGCCACAGCCACTTCTAGGCTATGGAATAAGCTCTTGTTGAAGTCTGCCGGGTCAACAGAAGACTCCCTTGTGGATCGGACCCGTGATGAAAAGGAACCTGGGACTACATTTCTTCCTCGAGATGTGCTGGTCTTTTTACTTTTAGAAGAAGAAGCTGCCTCTTTACCCTTCCTGGAAGACATCCTGAAAACACCAAGGAGATGTGTAAGTGTAATCAACAAAGAATACAAAAAGGATGTGATAAGAAAAAGTATAAAAATGGGGGGTTGAAATGTAAGTGACATAAATGATAGAACCTCAAAATGCAATGGTATAAGTTTTCACACCCCACTCTCGGTAGACCCAACTTACCATTAAGAATACCGGCAGTGTGATTAAGACACGTACCTATCTAACAAACCTACTAGGATCTCAGATAGCAGTACCTTAACATTTTCACAATTTCACATCACAAACCAGTATAAGTAGCGGAATCAGAGTATAGTAGCAGAATTTATAAATAAAATGGGGAAACATCTAATGGTAATATAATAGCAATAACCGAGTTATTCTGTTACATTCATCCATGACATACTATAATCTCAAGAAAATATACAATCCACAACTATATCCAAAAGTATCATAATATGATATACAATCTCACGGTGCAACATAAGCACAGTGGTCGCAAGCACAGTCCTGATCGTGCTCCTCCGCTTCTGGCATCCACCAGTCGCTTACACCATACTCTGACCCAAAAGATACTAGATTACTTGCCATCAGAAGATACTGGATCACCCACCATCTGCACCACGGTACCTGTATCATCATCTAAAAAGGGGTGTATATATGGGGTGAGCTTTCCAACTCACTCAGTGAGGGGTGGGGTCAAGCACATCCAAGCAAGTCAATAGCAACAATATTTATGATGCATGATTGTGAAAATTAAACACATAATCCATGATGCTCGTGATGCAGTTCATTTATTTATTATCCACCTAACAATACAAACTAAGTCTGGTAAATGCTACTATAGTGCATTAGGCTGTGTCACTCGTCTCGGAAATGACATCGACTATGCAGCGATACAAACCCTAGCCATAACTAGAAGCCTACCGATCCCCGTATGAGTCCATGGGTCACCCAGAAAAGCCTTGATAACCCCCTCCTGGCAGTCACGACACCAGTAACACATTGGCCACTTCGGACAGGTTCCTGCCTCCAGCAACAATCACATCGTACCGTGGGAGTGGCACTTTGGGAAGGCTCATCAAATATACCACAATGGGTTATCCAACACCTCAACCCCTTTTGGAAAGGGTGAGTAGCATAGGGAGTGATACCTAACCACATATATACTACATGCCTTCATAATGATATATTTAGTATGGATTACACGATACCGGAGAGACCTCGGCCATAAAGTGTAACCCATCTCCAAATACAGTCCCGGGTACACAATACCCAAGATACCTTCGCCACAAAGTGTAACCTGAGACCATTTACCTAATCTAGCATGCAAATAGCAGTCGAGTATGGACTACGCAACACTGGCAAGACCTCGACCACGAAGTTTATCCATTTCCAAATGTAGTCTCAGGGTACACAATACTAGCAAGACCTTGGCCACAAAGTGTAACCTGCGACTACAACTAACTCTAATGCACATAATCAATGCATGAATGCAACACGCATACGACAACCATGGCACCGGTACCACCTTAGCCACGTCGGATTTCATCTTACACACACACCCATAGAAACACACAGAGATCATGGTACCGGTACCACCTTAGTCACACCGGATCCCGTTATACATTTCCATAAAATTTATATCATGTTCATAAAGTGACAATTTCAATTAAAATAATTAATAAACATTTAAAAGAAAAACAAAATCCATCCCTCACCTATTTTACGATCGGTCATATTTGGGTTCAAGTATGGCTACCGATCGATCAATTCGATTTTGGCTTCAAGGCACGTGCATGTCACTATCCTAGACACAAGGGAATCATACATTAGTATGCATTGGATACATTGGGAGGGACCCACATAGGTTACCCCCCAAAATGTACAAACACTGTCCCTAAGTGACAGTACTATCACCGAAAACAAGGCATTTCCACTAGAAATATCAGACTTGTTTCCGGTGGAAGTGACAGAGAGCACATAAGGCTCCAAGTCCATCAAAAAATGCCATTAGAAACTGACCCAGTGGATCTGGTGCACTATTTTTGATGAAGGTACAGAGTAGTCTAACAATTTGGGGCTTTTCGGCTTGGGCCCGATTGTCGGGATTTATTCTATGAAGTTTGTAGGGGAAGTCCCTAGCATCATTCTAAGCCAAGAAAATTCCATTTCCACTAAGCCATTTGGGAGATACGTCGATCGAACAATCAAAACCCTAGTTGGTCTTTTGGCATTACATGTTGCTAGAGCTCACTGGGCTTGGTTCGAGCTCGGCAACAAAACCCCGAGAGGGTAGAGCACCCATCCTACAAACCTAACATGGTGTGTACACTAAGATCCCATCCATACCTAGCTTTGTCTAGCTCAAAATAAAGAGAGAGAGAGAGTGGCATGGGAAGTTTTAGTTACCTTCGGTAGTGATTCAGGCAATAAGGCGGCAACTGGCACCAAGGTAGGCCTTCAGTCCCCCCCTTCTTCCTCTTTTTCTTCCTTCCTCTCCTCTTTCTCTCCTCTCCTACATTGGGCACAAGGGAAATGAGGACATTTCCTCATTTCCCAACTTTTAACTTAAGTTGGGCCTAAGGGTCTGTTTGGTTTGGGCCTTTTTTGAACCAATTAGGTTAAAATAAGTTTCGGGGCACGAGGACCCACACATTTAGGTCCATAAGGTGTTCACATTAAGAGGAAGGTGTGGAGGATGATTTGGGATCATCTGAAACCATTTATGATGCGAGTGGTGGGACCCACAGGCATCGAAACCTCAATAGCAGCTTGTTGACCCACCAGAAATAGGCTCTGGATTCATGCCCAGGCTGCTTCCGGTGGCTTATTTCCGGTGGCCAAGACAGCTTATTGTCCCATGGTTAGCCTCACATGGGTGGCTGCCCTCGAACATGCTCAAGGCCTTTCGGTAATTATGATGCGTGTCAGAAATCTAGTGTGGGGAGTCGGGTTACGTACCGTCTGGGATCGAAAGGTATGAATCCCCTCCAGTTAGATAGGCACACAATGCACTAACATGTGGGGTCATCTTTACCCCTTCGACAATGTGCAGCCTCGAGCCAAAACCTGATCAAACTTTCGATCTCCGATCCGAGGCTTGTCACAACAGTTTCAAATTAGACCGGATTAGGGCACGGGTGTAACATAAGTGGTGAAGTTCGAAGGAAGTAAAGTAATATATATTTAATGATAAAAGAGTCAATGACACCTATCAAGTAAATGGAGATGAAGCATAGGAGTGTGAGGACATATTTAATACCCAATTGCAGTTGAATGGGTAACGATAAGAAAAATCATGCAAGAAGTCTAAATAAAATGAAGAAAAGTGATGGAAGCCCCAAACACTACAACTTGGGGAAAATAAGGGTTTTTACATGAGTAAAGTTGAAACGATCATAGTGGGAAATTGTTTATTAGTGCAAAAGAATTATATTAAGACAATCGAAAAACTAATTGAGAAAGGTGGATATGGTTGTATCCATTATGCATAAAGAAAAGGGAGGAAATGAAGAAAACCCCCAAATTTTCAAAGAATTCCGACCCATAAAGGGGTAAATTCACAACAAAATAAGGGAAAATCATACACACACGAATGGAAATGACTTCTCTACTAATGTGTGTGTGCACTGACAGTGAAGAATATCATATGAACCATCAAATTTCAAAAAAGAAGTGAAATGAGAAGAAAACCCTAAAACAGAGAAATTAGAGCAAGAATTTGAGATTTTCTCTCTATAATCGGTCAAGCAAATCTAATAAATGAATCATCACATTGTCAAGAGTCAAACATTCCATGGAAGAAATGAAGTATATAAAGAGATTTTAGGTTTCTATAATGAAAGAACACCGAAAACATGGTTCTCAAAGAGAAAATGGAAAAAGAGAACTTATAGACTTGAGAAGATGAAGAAGGGTTTGAACACCAAGGGG
This sequence comes from Macadamia integrifolia, assembly GCF_013358625.1. NCBI lineage: Eukaryota > Viridiplantae > Streptophyta > Magnoliopsida > Proteales > Proteaceae > Macadamia > Macadamia integrifolia. The sequence continues at coordinate 59,084 of NW_024868399.1, read as the reverse complement.
TTGAGCGGAATCGTGAGTTGAAGCATTGGATAGGTCCCCCAAATCACCCTTGCTCCAAGTTGGAAAGAAGAAATCAAAGAAATAGGAAAATAACCCCTTTTAAGTCGCTCAGTCACGACCCGCGGGCCCTATTCTGGCCTTGCCCGCCAGTTTGGGTTTCAAGGCCCAGAATGGCTTGATTCTAGAATTTTTCGTATCTCATGACTAGTGGGCCCCAAGTAGGTGTGTCAATGGGAATATTCTTCCATGTAGTTAGGCATCGTTGTGTGACCAATTTATGATTTGGTAATTAACTGTGGGTGCGTTTGGTCATGTGGTGTGGTACAACAGTGTAACTTATTATGTGAAGTGCAATTGATTAAGTGCAACAGATGTGGCACTTAATTAATATTAAATATTGGTATAAATCAAGTACAGGTCATTATGATACACACCAAATCTGGTGGTCATGCTCGTGGTACCTCTCATGGCCCCTGCCCCATTAGTCGACCACTAAATCCCCGTGGTCCTCGACCCGTGGGGCAATCCTCACATCAACCACCACAAGTGGACTTTGAACCAGAAGGAGTTCAGGGTAACCCACTCATGAACGAAATTCTGGGTCCCCCACATGTCATCACTCTAGGTGATGTTGCGACACTTGTACAATAGCCGGAAGGAGCATTTCAACAGCAGTTGCTTCAACAACAACAAACTTTTATGGCTGCTATACAACAATACTTGAACCCTACTCAGCTATACAACCTAGGGGGGTTATTCCATAGGATTCTCCTGTGGGGTCAGGTGTTGGAGTATAGTCTACAGGAACACCGCCTGGGGTTACACCTCAAGAGCAACCAGGAGGTACCCCTCCGATTCCACCATATGGCACTCCTCCATTCATAATGCCTCCACCCTACCCATACTATCCAGTTTATCCACCTTATCACCCACCATCTACCACTACGGCAAAGGTGGTGGAATCTTTTAAGAAGTACATGCCCCCTATCTTCACTAAGGTGGGTAATGACCCATTGGAGCCGGATCAATGGATCCAAGAGTTGGAGAAGGTATTTGATATTGTAGAGTGCACAGAGGCCAAAAGCTTATTTGTGTGGGGTTGCAACTTAAAAATGAAGCTGATTCTTGGTGGAAAGCTTCCAAGCCTATTTTGATGGCAACTCACCCAGAGCCTACATGGGAGCAATTCAGGGAATTGGTCTTATCTAATTACTATCCTAGAAGCTTCAAAGATTGCAAAGAGGCGGAGTTTATAGCATTAACTCAAGGAAGCAAAACTATTGTGCATTATCAGCAACATTTTGAAAGCTTATTTTATTTTGCTTCTCGCCATATGAGGACGGCTGAGGAAAAAGCCCAGAAATTTCTGAAGGGGCTAAAGACATCTATTGGTACAGTGCTGGAGGTATTGGACTTAACTGATTATGCATAGATTGTGCAAAAAGCCAAGACAATGGAAGACAAGAAAAGGGAGAGCCACCCCTTACATCGGGACTATGGAAGACGAAAAATCCATATGCTGAATCGGGTGCCCCGTGTAAGAGCTTGTCATACTCTTATGGTCCCTCTTACAGGCAGCCTTGTAGGCCATTGAATTATTCTTCCCGACTAGCTAGTGGACCGGGCACTACATCTTTCTGCCCTAACGCTAGTGTGGTGCCTACGGCCCTGAGAGCCCCTCGTCCTTTGATTGTACCAGGATCAGTATAGAGAGTTGCCACTCTGGTTCAGACATCACCGAGCCAATGTTATAATTGTCATTTGTACGGGCATTTTGCCAAGGAGTGCCAGTAACCATCAATTGTACCATCAAGCCATCCCCCTGTCCGTAGACCTGTATTGACCCAGGGGAACTAGCCTCAGGGAAGGATGTATGCCTTATCAACTGTAGAGGCTGAGGCCAGCACTGAAGTAGTAGCAGGTACACTCTAATTAAAAGATTTTGTGATAAATTTTGAGTAACCTATTATACTTATATACAATACAATGCTAGGTGTCTTATCTGTATCAGGTATACCTGCATATGTCTTATTTGACTCCAGAGTTTCACATTCATTTGTGTCTAAGAGATTTGCTAGGAAGCTTGATGTGCCAACTAAAACCTTAGAATGCAAATTAGTTGTTAGCACACCTACAGGCATAGTGGAACAGTTGAAAGAAGTGTGTGGGCCATGTTTAGTTGAGATTAATGGAAAGAAGTTGGATGCCCAGCTTATCGAATTCAACATGTAAAATTTTGACATCATTCTGAGCGTGGATTAGCTGTCGGCTCATCGAGCAAATGTGATGTGTGTTGAGAAACAAGTTAAGATGATGGATGATGAAGGAGAAGAGCTTGTATATCAAACTGAAAGGGCAAAGCGACCTAGAAAGACTATTATCTTTGCTTTATAGGTGGTAAAATTATTAGAAGATGGATGCCAGAGCTACCTTGCATCAGTACTAGATGTAGATGTGAAGGTTACACCATTAGAGGAATTGGACGTAGTCAAGGAATTCCTTGATGTCTTTCCAAATGATCTAACCTAGCTACCACCTGACAGAGAGCTGGAGTTTTCCATTGATCTAATTCCTGGAGCTGCCCCAGTGTCTAAGGCTCCGTACAGAATGGCACCAGCTAAATTAAAAAAGCTACAGATACAATTGCAAGATTTATTGAAAAAGAGATTTATACGCCCAAGTGTCTCTCCTTGGGACACATCAGTCTTATTTGTTAAGAGAAAGGATGGCAGTTTGCGTATGTGCATCGACTACTGGGAACTAAACAATGTAACCATTAAGAACCGATATCGGTTGTGATGCATCGACAATCTCTTCAATCAACTGCAAGGTGCTAAGGTGTTTATGAAGATTGATCTCAAGTCAAGTTATTATTAGCATAAGATTAAGAGCAGTGACATACCAAAGATAGCTTTTAAAACTCGATATGGTCATTAGATTTTTAATGCTATCTTTTGGGTTAACTAATGCACCCGCTGCTTTTATAGATTTAATGAGCCATGTATTTCATGATGTCCTTGATAATTGGGTCATTGTTTTCATTGATGACATATTGATTTACTCAAAATTGGAAGAAGAATATGTAAAACACTTGAGGATGGTAATGCAAAGACTAAGAGAACAACAGTTATATGCCAAGTTCAGCAAATGTGAATTTTGGCTCAAGCAAGTTGGATTCCTAGGACATGTGGTGTCTGAGAATGGGATTGAAGTGGACCCGGACAATGTAAAGGTTTTAGTAAAGTGGGAGGCACCCAAGAATGTAACAAAAATCAGAATACTACCGGCGCTTCATCAAAAAAATTTCTCGAATTTTGGAGCCGATGACTAAGTTGATTAGGAAAGGTGTAAAGTTTGAATGGTCAGAAGAGTGTGAAAATAGTTTCCAAGAGTTGAAGAAACGGTTAATGTCAGCTCCTATAGTGACCATTCCAAATGGTACAGATGGAATGGCAGTCTATACTGATGCATCCAAGATAGGGTTTGTGTTCTCATGCAACACGATAAGGTGGTAGTATATGCATCCAGGTAACTTAAGGAGTATGAGAAGAACTAGCCCACTAATAATTTAGAACTGGCAGCAGTCATTTTTTCCTTGAAGATCTGCCATCATTATCTGTATGGGGAGAAGTGCGAGATATATAGTGATCACAATAGTCTTAAATACTTCTTCACCCAACCAGATTTAAATATAAGGGAAGGACTATGATTGTGACATTTAGTATCACCCAGGAAAAGCTAATGTGGTGGCTGATGCTCTATATCAAAAGGCTTAGAAAGTTTAACTTTCGTGCTTAGCTATTAGTCCACAGCTGATAAAAGAGGCGGTGCTGATGGATGAAATCCTTCTACATGAAGGAGCAACCTTGGAACTTGAACATCAGCCAGATGATGTTAAGCAGTTGACCATATCTCTGACAGCCTTACAAGTACACCCATCCATCAGACAAGAGGTGATAATGAAACAATCTTTGGATCCCGAGCTACAAAGGATCAGGCTAAAAATTCAAGAGTAGATAATAAACGACCCTGACTTCATAATAGCCAATGACGGGGCACTACTATATTGAGACAGATTGTGTGTGCCTGATGACATAGAAATACAGGACAAGATTGTGATGGAGACACATAGTTCTGAATACTCACTTCATCCCGGAAGTACGAAGATGTACAAAGACCTTAAATAAAGCTATTGGTGGCCAGAAATGAAGACTACTATAGCCTTGTATGTAGCACAGTGTCTCCTGTGTCAGAAGGTCAAGGCAGAAAGGCATCGACCATATGGTACTTTACAACCACTCCCCATACAGGAGTGGAAATGGGATAGTATCACCATGGACTTCGTCACTGGGCTACCTCGTACACCCAAGGGAATGGATGCAATCTCGGTGGTAGTTGATCGGCTTACCAAGACCGCTCATTTCATCCCAATCATAACCAATTAATCCATAGAGAAGTTAGCCCAACTTATATGGATACCATAGTTCATCTGCATGGAGTGCCAATGAGTATTGTGTTAGATAGAGACTCAAGGTTTACATCTAGATTTTAGAAAAGCCTTCAGCAAGCCTTGGGGACACAAGTGAATCTGAGTACTGCTTTTCATCCATAGACTGATGGGCAATCAAAACGAACCATACAAATACTAGAAGACAAGCTCAGAGCCTGTGCAATGGAAATGAGTGGCAGTTGGGAAGAGTACATACCTCTTATGGAGTTTTCCTATAACAATAGCTATCAAGCCACAATTGGGATGGTTCTATATGAGGCACTGTATGGTAAGAAGTGCAGAACACCCCTATATTGGGATGAAGTAGGTGAGCATCTGATGCTAGGATCGGAGATGATACAAATGATGTGTAACAAGGTTGACATCATTCAGGAAAGGATTAAAGTAGCCCAATCACGTCAAAAGAGCTACATAGACAACCGTAGGAAGGATAGTGAATTTCAAGTGGGAGAGGTGTTCCTCAAAATCTCTCCTACTAAAGGGTTGCATAGATTCCACAGGAAGGGTAAGCTAAGTCCGAGGTATATTGGCCCATTTAAAATCTTGGCTCGAGTTGTCTCCATAGCATATATGTTGGCTCTTTCGCCTTCCCTCAGCAACATTCACAATGTGTTCCACATTTCTATGCTGAAGCAGTACATCCATGATCCATCACTTGTGCTACCCATAGAATCAGAATATTTAGAAGCTGACATGACCTATGAAGAACAACCTACTAAAATTCTATACTAGAAGATAAAGACCCTTCGCAATCGCTCCATCGCTTTTGTGAAGATTTGATGGGAAAATCATTCACTAGAGGAAGCGTCCTAGGAGAAAGAAGCTGACATTCAGGCCAAGTATCCTCATCTTTTCAGACAACCAGGTACTACAATTTCAAAGACAAAATTCTCAAAAAGGGGAGATAAATGTGATACCCTACTTTATAAACCCAGTCTAATTACCCAGTTGGTTTGGTTTGGCCTTGCAGGACCTGAACCCGAGTGAGTCAAGTCGGGTACCCTATGGAACATGATGGCGAGGGTGACTCTAAACTCGGGTTGGCTAGACAAGTCAGGGTTGGTGCCAAGTGAAGTCCGTGTGCCTAATGTAAGGGAAAATACCTTTTTTTCTTTCTCTCTTTCCGCTCTTTTCCTCCCCTCACCTTTGGTCTGCCTTGTAGAGGTGAATGAATTGAATGGTCTCCAAACATGGTCTGGCGACTATGGGGGAATGGAGAAAGCATGATTTTTTTGGAGTCGCCATCTAGGATTCAGGGCCTAGAACCCTATGGTGGAGCCCAATTCCAATCGAAGGATCGAGCTTGAGTAAGGGGTTGGATTCTTGTGAAACGAAAGAACCCCCGAATTTGACTTTATATTTTGGTCTATTCCAAAGATAGGTGTCTATGTCAGGTTACGAGTGTGGGAAGGTGTTAGGCACCCACCTCGCTCAGAATTTCCTATCTTTTTACCAGAGGCTTGGATTTGAATATTCTCCCCCGAGAATTTCAACAGCCTAAGCTAGCATAGAACTCCTATTACGTGAACTAACGTAAACATATATACATAAACTTGCATGAAAGAATTATAAGAAATTATTGAAATATCATATGAAATATAGATCTATATTAAAACCACATGAAATAATAAAATCTACATAAAATAATAGAAAATGCAATTACTCTATCTACATATACGTACGGCGCCCCATGACATGACAAATATGATCATTATTTAATGTAAGAAACACATGCGATAACACATAAAGTGATGAAACAGGTTACATTTAACTACAGATGCTAAAATTAATACATGAAATAATAACAATAAATTATTATTTTATGTAATAGATACATAAAATAATACATGCGGAGATGAGATATGTATTATACATGCAAATGGAATTATGATGTAATATTTACATGATAACGACCTATGAAAATGGTGAAATTTTTGATAATTTTCCTTGGCTCAAGGGCAACGATTTAATTTTCTCGTCTCTTTCTTGGAGAAATTAAAAACTTTCAACACTTAGGTAAAAAAAGTTGATAGGATTTCTTTGCTAGGGTATGAACATGAGTTCTGGTTTCTGGGAATTTGAGTAGGGCTTCCACACTACATTCCTAGGGTCAGAATTGGCTGTGGAAATTTAGGAAAGGCTTCTACACCGTATTCCTAGGGTTGGAATCAGCTATGAAAATTCGGGCAAGGCTTCCGGACCATGTTCTTAGGGTCGGAATCGAATGTGAAAATTTGGGCCGGGATTCTATGTCTTATTCCTAGGGTCGGAATCAACTGTGGAAATTTGGTCAAGGCTTCCGTGTAGTATTCCTAGGGTCGAAATCCACTGTGAAAATTCGGGTAAGGATTCCACACCGTATTCCTAGGGACAGAATCGACTGTGGAAACTCGGGCAGGGCTTCTGCGCCACATTCCTAGGGTCAGAATCAGCTGTAAAAATTTGGACAAGGTTTTCGCATCGTAATAAAATTAAATAAAAAAGAACTTAAACAGAAGTTTCGTACTAACCTGATATGGGCAAGGTGGACTTTTGAAAATGGGGCAGGACTCCGTCAAATTCAGTAAGCTCAGCTCAAAATTCCTACAGACTTTCTTTTTCTTTCCTCTCTCTTTCTCTCTATTTTTTTTAAGGCCTCTGGAACAAATTTTTTTTCTTCAGGGGTTCTCCTCTTTTTTTTCTATGGTTTTATAATGACCTAGGGTCACTATTTATAGAAGGGAGGAGGGATCCGTGTGAAGCCACCATGCAGGAGCCTGAGGAGCGTGTAAAAATTTTTTAGGGGCATATAAGGGCTTACACATCCGTGTAAGCCTTACACAAATTTGTAAGCCTTAGACAGATCTGTGTAAGCCTTACATAGATTTGTGTAAGTATAACATGGATTTGTGTAAGGGCTTACACGGATTTGTGTAAGGGCTTACATATCCATGTAAGCCTTACACGGATCCCTACCCCGTGGCACTCTATTATGCCTAGAAAAACCCTGTGTCACCCTATTACACATTCAAAAGTGTCATGGCACCCTGTAAGGCTTCCAAACATGCCCGTAGGTGGGAGGCTACCCTATAGACTGGGGCAGCAGTAGCCCTCTATGGAAATATTATCATGGCAGTAGCCGTAGGCTAGGCGGCAAGTTTTAGATAAGGTCTGGTTTGGTTTAGGGTTTGGTCTGGTCTAGGGTTTGGTTTGGTTTAGGGTTTTGGTTTCTGGTTTAGGGTTTGGTTTAAGTTTAGGGTTTGGTTTAGTTTTGGGTTTTGGTTTAGGTTAGGGTTTGGTTTAGGTTTAGGGTTTGGTTTAGGTTAGGGTTTTGGTTCGGGTTTAGGATTTGGTTTAGGTTAGGGTTTCGGGTTTAGGGTTTAGTTTAGGTTAGGGTTTGGGTTCGAGTTTAGGCTTTTGGTTTGGGTTTAGGGCCCCAAAGACTCCTGATTAGGAACTGGTTTTTTCGCTCGCCTTTGATTATGTATGCCACTTTTGCCATACCCCTTTTTTTTTATTTTATTTATATGTATATATATATTTTTTTTTTGTTTTGAACAGCTAGATTCGAAGCACTATACATCCATCCGCAGGACTGTTAATAGTCTTAGCGATGCATATACTGATTTATCTACAACTTGCCAAGATCAGGTAAACTACTTACGACAGTTGTTCTCTTATCTTGATCGCATGCTAAAATCCCTTTTAATATAGGGAAAAATGATGGAAATTCAAAAAATTGAGATCACCAATCTTCAAAGGAAAGTGACCCTTTTGGAAGAACAGTTGGCTCATTCTAGAATAAGCACTGATGCCACTTGTGCTCCTTTAGCTACTAATGAAGCAGGTATGAATGGTGTAGGGGTGGATCTAAATTTTGAAATTAGTGATGAGGATGAAAATATAAGGGCTTTATCTTAACATTTAGAAGGACAATCAAGATCTCAATAGAGGATGTTTCCCCCCCCCCCCCCCCTTTTTTTGTTTTTTCTTTTAAGAAAAAAAATAATGTTTGTACATATGTTAGTACATATCATACAAGGATGCAATGGATGTTGGTGTTTTATTATATTATAGTAATGTTATTTCTTTTGTTTAGGTTATACATGATTCCCTTCTTTTTTGTTCCAACTATTCATGTGATGGTAGATAGAAAAGGTTAAATTTATTTCAACTCCAAGCTTAGGTTTACAACAAACAAAACGAAAAATGGTTACATGGAAGTACAAATAAACCAAAAAAACCAGATCTTCAACTGTCTTCACTTAAGTGCTTGGAACTCTTTCTTCTAAAAGACCTTACACTAGCTACCTATCCCACAAATCTTCCAACAAATCTATAACACCAGGGGATAGCTCCTCCAGGGGATAAAAGTTCACCACTTCTCCTGGATCTATTTAGGGTAATTGATATTTCTATCGTAGATGAGTAGGTAGATAAAATGATGTGTGAGTCAAAACCCATCAGCCTAACATAAGTGCACCCTGGGGTATTCATAATAGGATTCTCAATTGGCGACCACTGATAGGTCCATCTAATATTATCTTCAGTTTTCTCTTGGAGGTACTCCTGCCAATTAGCAATTGAGTGGAATTTTGAAATTTCCCTCCTTATCTGGTACTGGATGGTTGTCAGCTTACTATGTTGGAAATGCCTTAACAATTGTAGCTTCTCAGTCAACCAAAGTTGGAAAGCAGCAGGACACGCTATGTAGTGATTTGTACCAAATCACCTAGAAATGACCATCTAGTCTAGCCCTTTAAGTGTTTCAGCCAAGATTGTAGAAACAATGTCACAACCTTCTCGAAGTTGTAACACTACTTTGATGATGGCGGGAATAGCTCAACTTCTAGGATAACACAACGAGTATCGTGCTATCAGTTAGAATAGTTAGACATTACCTCTACGCCATTGATCCAATCCATCCAAATATCGGTATTGAGAAAAAGCTTTGTCTACTTCAAAGATGTCTATTTTCTTGAATACCATAAATTTCTTCATTTCCTTTATATTCCATTAGAAGAATTCCTGAATATTCTTGGTGTAGTCTACTTGCAGAGTAGGATGAAGAAGCTTCCCCTTGGGTGGAGAGAGCAAGCAAGCTCTGAATTCTTTCAAAGTTGGATAAATTTCTACTGATCCAAATTTGAACACATGCAGGTTACAATCCCAATGCTTGAGAACTTCGTTCAGCAAATTATGGCATAATTCCATGCAATGAATCTGGCTAAGAACCTAAATATTTGTGTCCTCTAATAGCCTAGAATCATCCACATTCATGGTCACAATCCATCTACGTAGAGTCTCATCCAGAATATTTGCACAAGGATAAGCCATAATTAACTTGTTCCTGGATAATACAAGCGAACATCTTGATCAAAAAAGTGAAATAAACATATACAAGACATGGCAACAAGCTCACAAATATTTTTGTTCTATGAGAAGATACTTTTGATAGAAAGAAAAATATTTCATGGACCAATAAGTTCTTCATCATAATTCCAACTTGTATACTGAAGATAGGATATTACAGTTGAAAGGTGAACGAAAAGAACCACAAGTGGAGAATGATCTGACTTGTGATTGATAATGTCGAGTAGTGATTTTTGTAGACCATTAATTATGGAGAAACAAATTACTAGGGAAAACAAGCTAACTAGTAATTAAGGTGCCAAGTGGCGAGATGATGATCTTAAAGCCTTGTTTTTTTTTTTTTTTTTTGGACACACTCGAGACATAACTCTAGATCTCTCTTTTTTTTTTTTATTTAAATTAATGCCCTAAGAAAATTCTTCTTTTTTTTTTAGAGTTTGGTACAGATGAGACCGCACTCGAACATGCTAAGTAGCCTATCCCTTGTGAGAAATCAGGTTCAAACGTAGTTCAAGTGGTTACCCTGAACTTAAACATAATATTTTTTTAGTTGATCCATGTTAACCAAACCTGACAATTCATCTCCATCCAAATCCATTAGTAGTATGGATTTTCCTAGCAAGACTTTCTTCATTGTGAATGGACCACTCCAATTTGGTCGGAACTTTCCCCGAAGATCTTGTGTAGGTGCTCTTTATTCTCTGAGAACCAAATCTCCAACTTCAATGTTACGAGGACGAACATTTTTATTAAATGCTCTTGCCATTCTCAACTGATACTTTTTTAAATTGTCCATGGCTTTCATTATTTTTTCATCCAACAGATTGAGTTCATCATATTTAGCCTATACCCATTCTCCTTGTGGTAGCTTGCTTTCTATGAGGACTCGAAGAGAAGGGACTTGTATCTCAATTGGCAACACAGCTTCCATTCCACATACAAGGGAATACGGAGTTGCCCCTGTAGAAGTTTGAATCGACATCCTATATGCCCATAGTGCATACAGTAAGTGATCTGCCCAATCTCTAGTGTATCTGCCATCTTTTAAAGAATTACCTTCATATTCTTATTAGCTGCTTCTACTGCCCCATTTGTTTATGGACGATAGGTGGTGGATCTATGTCATCAGATCCCAAACTTAGTGTAAAATTTATCGAATTGCCCTCGAAAATGAGTGCCCTGGTCAGATATCAGTTGTTGCGAGATCCCATGTCAACAAATGATGTTCTCTTTAATAAACTTAGCCACTTTTGCAACAGTGAGGACTGAATATAACTGTGCTTTCACCCATTTGGTGAAATAGTCAATTGCTACCAATATGACCATTTGATGCTTTAGGAGTAATTTTTCCTATAACATCAATACCTCATATAGAGAATGGCCAAGGGGAACTGAGCAAATGCAATTCCATTGGCAGAATATGTATGACATTGACAAATATCTGACATTTGTGGCACTTCCAAATGAAATCTACATAGTCTGCCTCCATTGTGCTCCAATAATATCCTAATTTCAAGATTATTTTAGCTAGCATTCTTACATTCATGTGAGGTCCATAGATACCTTGATGTATTTCTTTTATCACCATCTGCGCCTGTTCTTCATCCACACATAATAGATGAATTCCATCGAACGATCTTTTGTACAACAAATCGCCTTGTAATGTGAATTGAGTGGCATATTTTCTAAGAAACCTCTTTTCCCCTGATGTTGCTTCCATAGGATATTTTTCTTCGCTAATGAAGTCCAAAATAGGAGCAAACCAAGATCTTCCATCTGTTTTCAAGGCATTCACTGAGCTGTGGTAGATGGGCTTTACCTTTCTTTCAACCAGAAAAGGACTTACTTGGGCCATAGGACTACACTCAACCATTGATACTAATGTTACAAGAGCATCGGTGAACTGCTTTCTATCTCTCTAGAAGTACTCAAAAGAGATTTCTTCAAAGTGCATAGAGATCTTCTACAGATATTCTTGATAAGGCTTCAACTACTCATCTTTGGTCTTCTATTTCCCTTGAGTTTGGCAGATTACAATAGATGAGTCACCAAACACTCGAATTGTTTTTACTTCAATTGTCAGAGCTATCTCTAGGCTGATTGCACATGCTTCATATTCAGTAATATTATTGATGCATGGAAAATCCAGCCAAAAAGATGAAGGCAAATATAGCTCATTGAGTGTTATTAATAACACTCCTGTCCCATAATCTCTTTGATTGGCTGCTCCATCAAAATATAATTGCCATGTGTTAACAAAGTTTTCTTCTTCAACCACCATAATTTCCTCATCTGGAAAAGCATCATCTAATGATCTTCCATCTTTTGTGGGATGTCCAGACAAACGATCCACAATTGCCCTAACTTTGATAGACTTTTGATTGACATATGTAATGTCAATTTTTGAGAGTAATAGCAACCACCTTGCCATTCTACCAGTGAGTGCAAGCTTTTCGAATAAATACTTGATAGGATCCATTTTAGAAATCAAATGAATTGGATATGCCACCATATAGTGTCGTAACCTTCTTGTTGCCCAAACAAGAGCTGTGCAAGTCTTTTCTAATGATGTATACCGAACTTCATACTCCAAGAATTTGTTGCCCAAATAGTAGATAGTCTGTTCTACTCATTTTGCCTTATTTTTCTGAGCTAACATGGACCCCATCGAGAATTTCCCTACTGACAGATACAATAGAAGTGATTTTCCCTTTACTGGTGGCATAAGAACCAGTGGATTTAAGAATATACCTTAACTTTGTCGAAGGCTTCTTGACATTGGGAATTCCATTATATGGGCTGATCCTTCTTCAACAACTTGAAACTAGTTCACAAATAGTGGTCAATTGGGCTATAAAACGGCTAATGTATTGGATGTCACAAGGAATCTTCGTATTTCCTTCTTAGTCAGAGGTGCAGGCATATCCCTGATCGCTTTGATCTTGATAGGATCTACTTCTATACCTCTTTCACTTATAAGAAAGCTTAATAACTTTCCTGCCTTCACACCAAACACACACTTCTGAGGGTTCAACCGTAATTGAAATTTCTTGATTCTTTCAAAAAACTTTCTTAGTGCTGAGATATGCCCTTATCTGTTTTAGACTTGACAATCATATCATCGACGTAGACTTCTACTTCCTTGTGAGTCATATTATGAAAAATAGTAGTAGCGGCACTTTGATATGTGGCTCCAGCATTCTTCAGACCAAATGGCATTACCTTATAGCAATAGGTCCCCCAAGGGGTCGTAAAAACAGTCTTTTCCGTATCCTTAGGATGCATGCTGATCTGATTGTATCCTGAAAACCCATCCATGAATGACAATAAGGTATGTCCTACCATACTATCAACCAACACATCAATATGGGGCAAAGAAAAGTCATCTTTAGGACTGAATTTATTTAAATCTCTGAAAGCCACACACATTCTAACTTTTCCATCCTTCTTTGGAACTGGAATAATATTGGCCAACCAACGGGGGTATTTTATGATTTGCAAGAATCCTGCATTCCATTGTTTAATTACTTCTTCTCTAATATTTTCTCTCCATTTAGGCCGCATTCTTGTAGCCTTTTGTTTGATAGGCTTTGCATTTGGATACATAGGAAGTCGATGCTGCACTATTTTTGGGTCAATGCCAGGCATGTCTTCATAGGACTAAGAGAAAACCTCTACAAATTCTTTTAACAGGCTGGCCATTTGTAAGTTTCTTCTTTATTCAGGGTTGCACCAATTTTAATTTCTTTAGGGCATTTATCAGATCTTAAGTTAATGAGTCGAGTGTCCTCACTCATAGGTTTAACTCTTTTTTTTTATTGTTTTAACAAGTCATGATATTCATCAGTTATTTTGTTAAGATCATCATCAGAAAAAGACAAATCATACTCGAAATCAGAAATTTCATTGGTAGCTAGAAAGACTATAGACTCAACATACTGAAAGTGCGGAATTTCATTAATAGAAGGAAATTCAGAAAAAGTACAAGTAAAAGGAGACTTGATAACAGAAAGGGAATCTTCATTGTACTGTGTGGTGATTTTAGTACCGATTGGATCCTGAGTCTTAGTGAGCTTGAAGTCATATCCTGCACTGGTCCAGTTGAGCAGTGGTTCAAGGGCTAGATGGATCAACAGATATGGCATTAGCCCTTCCTCTACTTCTTCAGTGGTAATAACATCTACCTCAAGGGTGTTGTTGACACCACTACTTTCACCTTCTTCATGGAGCTACAGATGCCCTAGTTTCTCTTGGGAGAAGAGTTCAGACTTAGCTTGCTTATTCTTGGCACTTTGTGTGTTAAAAACAAGTTGATTAATCTCATGATCCGTAAATCCAAATTTCCTGAGAGATGCACCTCACCCCAGGCTACTCAACCCTCTCTCTATAAAATCTAACCTCCCAAGCCTATTATATGAGGCGATCCCCTTGCCACGGTCACAATGTTGACCTCCATCTCAGATGTAACCATTGTAGTTGCTTCTAGCATAGTAAGGGCAAATATTCATCCTTCTAGCTCTTCTCTTTCTAGCATATGAACTGCTCCCACAAAAAGAGCGGTATTGCCCCTTTTTCAGTCCTCCAGATACATCTTCCACAGGAAGGAAGAGATGTGAGCTTGCATCTCTATTGGAAGATTGAGACGCCAAGTAGCTCTTAATTTATGTTTCCAAAATTCTTTTAGAGTAAGACAAGGCTTGAGAAACTGCAATGATCGAATCATGGATGCAGGGTCAATTGCAAATTCTTCTTTAGTTGTGGTAATCACATTTATCTCAAAGATATCACTGATACCATTGTCTTTACTCTCCTCCTTAAATGGTAGATGCTCCAACTCATTGGTGATCCAATCAATCTAATCTTGATAGATGAAGGCTTGAGAAACTGCAATGATCGAATCATGGATGCAGGGTCAATTGCAGATTCTTCTTCAGTTGTGGTAATCACATTTATCTCAAAGATATCACTGATACCATTGTCTTTACTCTCCTCCTTAAATGGTAGATGCTCCAACTCATTGGTGACCCAATCAATCTAATCTTGATAGATGACTCCGAACTCAGAATCTGCTTTCTTTGCTTCTTTCTTAGGTTGAAGGTCAAGAACCTCGTAATTGGGAAAAACTTCTACTTCCTTCACGAAGTACTTTTCTAAAGTAGGGTAATTTGCAGTCCTTTTCTTACTGGAGGATTCCTTCCTTGCCATCACAAGCATCTTTCGATTCTCAACCCCTCGATAAGCACTTGCTCCACCTCGGCCCCCCTCCTTATATCTTCTAGCATCTTTTGTTCTTTCTTATGAGAAAACCTTAAACCAAGCATTCCGACAGTGTGAGGGAATTCAGGCAATGTCGTAGGTCCTTGCTGGTATTTTCCCAATCCCATTCCAGGAAAATAATGCATCTGTTTCATCATTCGACCAACAGTAGTATTCCACATGCCCTCATAGGACATTGGAATATTCTCCTTCATTGGCTCTTTAACAATAGAAGCACAAACTTTTTCTAGTTCAAAGCCACTCAGACGCACCTCCTGCTCTTGAATTTTTCCAACTTCAATGTTGGCCAATGTGTTGACTAACTGAGGATCTCCATAAATAGTAACTACATTTTTATCATAGATAAATTTTACTTTCTGGTGTAGAGTAGATGACACTACTTCTTCCTTGTGAGGCCATAGAAGACCCAGAAGCATGTTGATGGAGCTTGGGATATTTATCACTTGGAATTCAACACAAAACTCAACTAGCCCTATTATCACCATCGTTGTGAGAATTCTAACAACATTTTTTCTGATGTTGTCGTAAGCCATAATGATCTGAACCCAGGGTTTGAATTCATCTGGATTAAAGCCAATGCATGTGGCAGCCCTCAATGGTAGAACATTCAAATCTGATCCATTATTAATAAGGACCTGAGGTACTGTATTCATATTGCATTCCACAGTGATATACAGAGCTTTGGTGTGCTTGATACCCTCTGAAGGTGAGTCTATATCAGAGAACATCAATGCTTGAATAGCATATGTGGCTCCCACAATCTGAGATAATCGCGACGGATCCATCTCGATAGGAACTTCAATACAACTTCCCTATGTGCATGAGATGCCATTAACAACCCCTACATGGAAATGTTGGCCTGCACCCTTTTCAACTTGCTCAATACTTGATTCTCAGGTTGTGGGTGCCTGTTACACTGCCTTGTCTTCATGGCAGTTGGTTGTTCCACTATCAACCCCTTTACTTTGTAGCCTTTCCCACTTCTAAGGGGTATTTACTCTCATCATCATTGTTTGTATTAACAATCATGCCAACCATAGGTTTTTCAATCCCTTCTTCATATGCAGATGGTGTGAATGGACTTGGAGGACCCCTTGAAATGTCGATAGCTTGAGCTTTAACTATTTGAATAATGTTAATCAAATGCAGAATAAGCCCTTTGAGAAATGGTACATTCTCAAAATTAACCTTAAGGTTTTCACAAACTTCTTTGACACTTTCTTGCCAAACTGCCACTTTCATCAATATTTTTTCAGTTACTAACATATCTTCACACATTTGGTTCAGCAGGCAGAGCACGTTGTCGTAGGAGGGATTCTCTTCTTCACTTTCCTCCGGATATAGTTCAAACTCAATTCTTTCAACAAAATATTCACTTTTTGACTCTTGATTGTTTTCCCTTCATTTAACAAGATCTTCCTCTAGATCTTCATTTTCTTATTCTTGACCTTCTTCTATATCTTCATCTTCATCTTCTTCAATAAGATCTTCCTCTAGATCTTCATTTTCTGATTCTTGATCATCTTTTATATCCTCATCCTTGTCTTCTTATTCCTCTGAATCATCATCAGGAGGAAAAATTGGGCAAATGATATCTGTTGGATCCACATCAGGCACATTTCCCCCAATAGCATTCACTATCTCACAAATTTGTTCATTGGCTTCAGTATCACTGTCACTCTCTCCACCTATATGGATTAGGTGTATTTTATCTGAGATCATTTCTTCAATAGCCAGCCTGATCATGCATGGTGTGACCTCTTCTATGATATACACTTGAGATATTGCTAGTACAATGAGAGTTGTAGGGTCAATCTGGGACTCTTCTTCCCTGTCTATGAGATTCACTAATCTGGTAGAGAAGTAAGTCGGAGTACCTGGATCCATTAACATGTCAGTCCAAAAAGTTCCATCTGCCAATCTACCTCTGAACACTGATGTTGGCCCCCTTCTTCCAACCATCCGTTCATGGAAAAGTATTCTGGTGGTGGTGGATAAGGATATGGGTAATACGAAATGGGTGGGAGGTAAGGTTCTGGGTGAAATTGTTGAAGTAACGGAGGAAATGGGGAAAAATCATATGATGATAATCCTACCTGAGGTGGGATAGAATACTATGGTGTTGGATGGTAAGATGGAGATGGAGGGTATAATGCGGGGTGGTAGGATGGAGATGGAGGGTATGATGTTGGATGATATGAAGGTGATAGAGGATGTGATGATGGGTGATAGGAAGATGATGGAAGGTATGATGCTGGGTGATAAGAAGGTGATAGAAGATGTGATGCTAGGTGACATAAAGGTGACCTTGTCTGCGGAAGGGTAAGATTTCAGGGTGGGAGACTTTCATCTTCCCAAGAATGGATTTCTTCAATTCTCTTCTAATTCTCCTCCTCTTTTGCTTCCATATGCTTGGCTTTGAGCATGGCTCAGTAAGTTAGGGCATAAAGATGCCCTCTCTTAGGTGCAGGTTGAATCCTTTGAGTAGGATCATTCTCATCTGAATCACTTTGCAACATTCCAGCGGTTCTGTGATTCAGAAGTGGATTGGTAGTCATATTTGGCTGGCTCTTCAATTCCAGTTCAATCTACCCTGATTCAATCAAATCTTGTACTGCATGCTTCAAGGTGATACACTGGTTGGTGAGATGACCCTTTTGATTATGGAAAGAATAAGATTCATTGTCCTTGTACCAAGTAGGTGGAGGATCACTGATTGGACGGGCAGGTGTCGTACTCAAGAGGCCTTTTTTCTTTAATTTCTCATAACACACAGATAAGGGCATCCATATATCTGAGAATTGCCTCCTCTATACTAAACCTTTTTGAGCTGGAAGACCTACATAATGATAACTGGAGCAGGCTTAAGAGTTATTGTATACACTGCAGGCTACTGGTCGGTGCTTACAGCAGTTACAGTGTTCACCTCTATATTACGTCCTTTGCTATACCTTGTATTCCTACTCTACTCTGAGGAACCCTATGGACTATTCTAGTGTTGTGCTTCTCTGAAGATTCGGTTTTCAACCCTTCTCCCTATTGCTAGCAATGCTGAGAATGTCTCAATGTGCTGACTGTATAACACATCATAAAAAGGATTTGTCAAGTTATCTAGGATCATTTCAACTTGTTCTTTTTTAGTAGGTCGAGATGTCATCATGCTTGCCTTGTCTCGAAACCTTAGGAGAAACTCAGTGAAACCCTCACCTGGAGCCTATCGCATAGTTTCTAACTCTCGTTGAGTTATACCCAGTTCAGTGTTGTAAGAGTACAGCTTGGTGAATGCTTTTATGATTGTTGACCAATTTTGAGTTTGAGAAGGGTCTAACTGAGTTAACCAATGAAAAGTTGGGCCTAAAAAAGTAAGCAAAAATGCTTGCCCCATTTGTTCTTTAGTAAATCCCCATGATCTGGAAATATTAATGAAGACCTTCAAGTGCACCCTCGAGTCATATTTGCCACAAACTTATCAGTGTTCCATTTAAATTTATCTAAAATTCGAGCTCTGGGAAAAAGGACCATCTCATCAATTTCTCTGGTTTGAGTGTCTCCGAGTTTCCCCTTTTGTAGTAACTTTTCAAGTCTTTCTAATTGTTCTCTTATCTTCCTTTCCCTTTCAGTTTCAGGGGGTTCGGTCGGAAGATTTGGTCGGATTTCTTCTTCATCATCATCAACCATAAGCCTCGATAAGGTACGAGATGCATTGGACCCCATTTTGGTCCACTCCTGTTCTCCTGGAGTTAAAATAGGTTTAGTTTGTTGCTGAGGCTGCTTGGCATTGGTAAACTGGTTGAATAAATGACGCAACTTTTCCAATTATAATTGCATCATATCCATTCTCCTTTTCTCTTAGGCATCTGGTTGACTTCCACTAGCCGGATCCATACTCGCCAATCGTTCAAATGACGTTGAGCTAGGTGAACTTGGTGGAGTGAGTTGAATAATAAGTTCCACCATTGGAAGGGATCTCTCAGGGCTGACTTGGACTAAACTGTTATCTTGATGGGTCCACACAGACAGTGGGAAATTTTTTTGACGCAGAATCGTGTCTAACCTAAACAAAGAAATTTAATTTTTAGATTTTTTTTATTTTTGATTTTTTATTTTTGATGATTTTTTTTAATGATGCACAGACAAAATTAATCCCTCCTAATAATAAGTGTCTAATTTTGGCCCAACCTTCATTTGATATTCACACAGTTTTTTTAGGATGGCCCAAGTTAAGCATAAATTATGCTTTGGGAAAACAAACAAGTTGGTTCATGTAAGAACAACCTCACAACTGATTTCACATAGGTATTTTGTTTCTCCTCGTAACATGAAAATACCTAATCATTCCTGACTTTTGGATTGGTTATGGGGAACATTATCAGTTTGAAACACGTGCTAGTATAATGTAGTGAAGCGAGAATCACCCCACAGACACGATTGCGTGAACCAAAATCGATATAGTTGCATCTACCAATTCCCAATTGTCAAAGAACACATCAAGTTTAACATATACAGGAAAAATCTCATCCCAGATGAAACAGGTTAGAAGGGTTCTAACTTGAACCACAAACAATTACTGAGTCATTTTGTGGTGCACCCTAGTTGTTCAATGGTCTAGTTCCTATATGATGCGATGCAATGGGTAAGGCTGTAGGATAGAACAAGGCCACCCTTGATAGAACTGATATACCTATCGCTGAAAGCAAATCATGGGTACGTGGTTCCATTGATATACCAGATGATACTGTATCAAGGGGTGTGACTTTGCCAGTGATTGTCCATGACATTATATGGGTTCAGTTGACTAGGTGATGCCCTTTGGACTAAAGAATGCCAGGACAAATTATCAGAGAGCAGCTACAGCCATACTGCATAATATAATGAACAAGGATGTAGAAGTCTATATGGATGACATGATAATGAAGTGAATGGATCAGCAGGGGCATATTCCAGCACTAAGACGATTCTTTGAAAGGATCAAAAAGTATTAGCTGAAGTTGAATCCTCAGAAGTGTGTATTTGGGGCAACATCAGGAAAATTGTTGGGGTTTTTGGTGAGTGAAAGAGGCATCGAAGTCAACCCTATCAAGATCAAGGAAATCCAAGAAATGCCCACACCTCGCACTGAGAAGGAGATACAGGGATTCTTGGGTCATATTCAGTATATCAGTATGTTCATTGCTCAACTGTCTACAATCTGAGAGCCAATCTTTAAGTTGCTAAAGAAGGATCAGCCCACAGAATGAAATGACCATTGCCAATAAGATTTTGATTAGATAAAAGGATATCTTATGAACCCACCAATATTGACACCACCAGTGGAAGGGGAACAACTTCTGTTGTACATATCAGTGGGAGAATATTCCATGGGTTCACTGCTACCACAAAAAAAAACAGAGAAGGGGCTAGAGCAAGCCATATACTACCTCAGCAAGAAGTTCTTGGAGTATGAGACACGGTACACATCTTTGGAAAGAATTTGTGTTGCACTAATTTGGGCAACAAAAAGGCTGCGACACTACATCTTAGCTTATCCAGTACGCTTGATCTTAAGGATGGATCCAATCAAGTACCTCTTTAAGAAACCAGCTCTAACAGGAAGGATGGCTCAATGGTTGCTATTACTATCATAATTTGACATCACCTATGTTGCTCATAAGTCTATCAAGGGGCAAGCTATAGCGGATCATTTGGCTACCCACCCCACAGAAGATGGAAGAGCCATGGATGATGCCTTTTCGGATGAAGAAATCACAGCAATAAAAGAAGAAGACACAACTAATGAATGGAAGTTATTCTTTGATGGAGTGGCTAACCACAAGGGGTGTGGCATAAGAATATTTATTACTTGTTACTTCGGATGGCTTTTACTTGCCTTCGTCATTCCGCCTTAATTTCCCTTGTACTAACAATATTGCTAAATATAAAGCTTGTGCATTGGGATTGGAAACAACTCTAACCATAGGGGTAAGATGGATGTATGGAGATTCAGCCATTGTCATCTGTCATATGCAAGGAAAGTGGAAGACCAGAGATAAGACACTGAAGCCATATCGAGAACATCTGAAAGAGTTAATTGGGCACTTCGAGAATATCTTATTTGAATACTTCCAAAGGGATAACAATCAGTTTGCCAATGCCCTTGTAACTTTGGCTTCCATGGTAGAATGCAACCCTATGGCTAAGATCTGACCATTCTTAGTAGAACAAAGAAGTAGGGCATTTACCAGAATACGATGAACTCTCTCACCATAGATGGTCGGTCTTAGTTTGCTCACATAGTAGACTTCATCATGGAAAGGAAGTATTTGGTTGAAGCTATAAATAGAGAAAAGAAATTTCTAAGGAGATATGCCACCCAGTTTATTCTTCAAGGGGACTTGTTATACAAGAGATCCTATAATGGAATACTGTTGTTGTATGTGGATGAAGAGCAAGCTACAAAAATCATAGAGGAAATTCATCAAGGCCTTTGCGGCCCCCATATGAATGCCAAGATGCTAGCTATGAAGATTCTCAGACTGGGATACTGCTGGAACACAATGGAAGCAGACTGTGTGAGCTTTTTCAAGAGATGTCACAAATATCAGATATTTTCCAATATCATACACATCCCACCAATGGAATTACGCTCACTCAGTTCTCCTTGGTCATTCTCTACTTGGGGCATTGACGTTATAGGGAAAATCAACCCCAAAACATCCAATGGTCATGAGTTCATCTTGGTAGCCATTGATTATTTCACCATGGGTAGAAGCTCAATCATATATAGTCCTCACATCTGCTAAGGTGAAAAAATTCATCCAAGAAAATATCATTTGCCGATATGGAGTGCCCCAAGAGCTGATATCGGATTAAGGATCCCATTTCTGGGGCAAAACTGACAAGATCTACATAAATTTCGGTATCAAAAGGCACCGCTGTACCACTTAGAGGCCACAAACCAATGGGACAATGGAAGTAGCTAATAAGAACATCAAGGTCATCCTACATAAAATTGCTGAAACACACAAGGATTGGGCGGATAAGTTGTCACTTGCTTTATGGACATATCGGACTTCTGTACGATCCTCAACAAGGGAAACTCCTTTTTCCTTAGTATATATGGGGTTGAGGTAGTTCTAGCAGTGGAGATCCTAGTACCATCCCTAAGGGTGCTCCTGGATAGTTAGTTACCTGAAGTAGAATGGGTGAAGGCCAGACGTGACGAGCTTAATTTTCTCAATGAAAGGCATATGAAGGCCATGGATAGTCTGAGGAAATATCAACTAAGAATGGTAAGGGCTTTCAACAAGAATGTGAAGCCCCATCACATAGAAGAGGGTAAGCTTGTTCTTTGAGAACAAAGAACCCCAATTCATGACCCAAGAGGAAAATTCAGGCCCAACTGGAGTGGCCCATTCACTATTAAAGAAATTCTATAAGGCAAGGCTGTGAAACTTATAGACCTCAATGGCGAAGAGATGCCCCGATTGGACAACATGGATAACTCAGGAGATTTGTCTAAAAGGGTGAATAGCCCGAGCTACACTAGACCGATTCCTCTCAAGGGATATGTAGGCAACTTGACATGTGCAAGTATGGTTTTAGCAATCTTAAGACAATAAATTGGTTCATAGATTAATAATCAAGGTATCTAAAAAGATTATCATAGCTTGTGTCCCCCAAGAATCACCATTTGGCATATAAGGCCATTAGGTATTTGTCATTCACCTATGGTCCTCCAAATTCTTATCCAGAACTCCAATCCCCAAAAATCGCCACCTGGCACTAGTAAATCAAGGCCAATTCATTCTCCATCCTTGATTAGTAAAAAAAAAAAAAAAATTGATGTTATAGTGGTAAAGGTTTGGTTGTGTCAATAGCTAATGAGTGATACTTTGAAAAATTGCATCTCCTCTTTGTTTATGATGGTTACAGAGAAGGTTATGGACTCTTTGGATGAGACATTGAGAAAATAGACCTTGGACATAAATATTATGGCACCATAACTGCTAGAATCTATGAGTATGTCAATGCTCAGTCGGATCGGGTGTGTAGAACTACATCACAGTTTACTCCAACAGGTGCCCCAACACTAGGATATTGATCTTCATGTGTTTTGGCTTGGGATAGTTATCTACTCGACTCTCGAAGAATTTTGAGTTTATATGCTATCTCCACCTAAAGGCAGGTTGATTCAACCATCTTTGAAGAAAGATTACTCGGAGAAATTTAAGGCTTCTTCGAATGGGAAAAGGAGGAAATAAAGCAATTCATTAGATATGGTAAGATTGACATTTTGAAGGTGGCTACGATCTTCACCCGATATCTATCACTGGGAGGAATCCATCAGGAAAGATCATAGGATGCTTACCTATTTTGCATGATAGCTCGCTATGTTCTCCGAACTCCTGAACGTGGTGCACCACTTGTTCTGATAGAGGTGGTAAAGCAATTGAAGGAAGGAGGTGATATCATTCCCATAGTCTTTGCAGAGACACTTAAGGGATTTGATGACATGAGCCATAGCCACAGATTTGGAATTGATCATTATCAAGGAAGTCATGTTATTTTCCAACTTTGGTTACATAAGAAACTAAAACTGACCAGGCCGTTAAATGGATGCCAACTCGGGGTCTTTTGCTACTAAGACAAGAGGGAAGTCCTAGAATTCAAGCCCATCATTAACTGGGAAGAGTACCTACAAGGAAGAACTACACCGGATATTGCATGGAGATGCCTATGGTGGCCACAAGATGATTTTCTAATGAAGACGCCTGGATGAAACTACATCAAGTTGATGGGATTGACTCATACATCCTCTTACCTGCCCACTTACATTAGCTGACAGTATGGACTAGAAGCAGAGGAGCCGGAGGAGTTAGTGAACTTCTACCCACCCCAAGAACCATCTCCCCACATTGTTGCCTACCTATCCTGTCTTCGGTAGGAAAGTTATTTCCATTTTGTGTAATTCGCTTGGTAGTAAAGTGAGGTGATATTTGGATTTTTGATTTATTCTAGTTATTCTAATGAAGCCTTGAATTGTGGAATTGATATGCCTTAAAATTCAAATTAATGAACAAGAGAGATTTTTTCAATGTTGAAGATATGTTTCCATTCCAAAATGAAATGTCAAGTCTGCAAAAGTTAAAAACAAACAAAAGAGAAATGAACATGCGGAGGGCAAGAAAAAAAATATACATACATATATGTGCAAAAACATCTATCTTGCAGGGAACAAGTCTCTAAGAGTCATCATCCTCATTTGTGCCGTACTCAGGGTCATCCACGGGAAACATCGGAGAGATATCGGATGTCAATCGCGAACTCTCCATTCTCATCGTGAGGTCCCTAATCTGATTAGCTTGATGGGTGATCACTTCCCTCTGGAAATTAACTTGTCCCCTCAAACAAGCAATTCCCCATCCTGGGAAATACAAGAAATGGTCAAAATAAGAGAAAATGATGAAAGAGGATCAAGTTAAGGAAAGGATGATACCCGAAGGAATAGCTCAACGCTAAGACCCTGGTGCATTCGCCTGATCTCTGCGTAGGCTTCCGGAGACACCTGATAATGACCATGTCAGTAAGAAGAAGTTAAAGGGTAATAAGATGAGAAATTTTTCGGCACTCACACAGTCATAAGGGATAGGAAATTCGAGAGAGAAGTCTCTGTCCATTTTTTTTTTCAGAAGCTTCGGGATATTGGGGTTGGTTGCATCAGAATAAAACCAACCAAGGAAGCTGGGAAAAGGGATGGTGGCCATGTTGTGAGATCCACCTACAGTAGCAGAAAGTCTGGCGGAGGAGGAACCAATAGCACTCGATTGCAGTCAAATAGAAGAAGGGGTCATAGGGTGTGTCATGTCGTCCACTGAAAGAACATCAATAAAAAAAAGTATTTAAAATATGGAAAGATCACTCAGGAAGGGGAACATACCATTGGAACTGTGGAACCAAGGGGAATGCAGACTGTCTCCTTCTCAAGGAAGGCCTTATAATCTCCATCCATGTTTAATAAAGAGCCATCCCACACTCCTTTAGCTAGCTCCTCGACCTGGTCCTTGGGAATGAGCTCGGATGATGCATAGTGGAAGGAGGAAGGCAAGGAGGAAAGCATCGATCTGCACCAGACACTGAAAAGTGATCCGCTCCCCTAGATATAGGTATAGCCCCAAAGGCCCCGAAACAGGAGTCTGTTCTCAGTCAGGTATCTTGCTCAAATAGTCTCATCGGCAACCGGGAACCCAAGATGCCGAAAAGGTCTCTAAGTGACCTACAAGTTCAAAAGAAGTGAGTACAACACAAGACAAAGGAAAAATTAGAGCCAAATATGACTTACCTCAGTAAGATCGTTCAAGAGAGAGTGAGCAGTGGTCCCTGGAGGAAGGCATCGACCACTAAGAATCTAACGATCTCCCCATCTTGTGGTCATAGGGAAGAAGGATGCCTGTGGGTTGCTCAATGTGAGCGCCATGGTCCCCATATGCTCGTAACATTAGGGCTAATTTGGAGAAATCAAGATAAGAAGATGCAGCCAAATGAAAGGAAAGGTGTATGATTAGGGGATTACTTGGATAGTGTAGCCCACTCCCATGAGGCCATAGTCTCCATATACAAAAAGATCAAGCGTCTACAACAGGTATACATAGGTCACCCCACCCCAGTCCCAAGTGTCCACCTCCCTAAGGTTCCAAAAAATAGCAGCCATACAAGTATCTATCCTATCTCCAAGGGTACTAAAGAGGCACTGCCCCACAGCAAACAGGAGGAAGGAACGGGCCAACTGTGGGATTGTATCGAGATTCACTCTCAGATTGGATCTCCACCAACGAGTTGTGATATCACCCAAGGAGATGGATGTCTGGTCAGCAAAAATAGTAATTTGAAGACACCCAATTTTATCACCCTCCCCTGGCTATGATGACATATGGATCGTGGACATGACCTTTCGTCTCCAATCAACAGAGATGATAACTGACTAAGGTAACTATTCCCAGGAGCATTCTGTACTCCTAGAAAACCGTGCAAGAGAAAAGAAGGGTCCAATTATGACATTTCATATACAAAGGAATCCAGTTAAAGTGACCACATAGACGTATAGTACTCGGAACTATGATTCCAATGATATATGGTACGTCAAAATTGGACCATCGAATCTTTTGCAATCACTTCTGAAAGTTGCACCTCGAGTGTCCAAACCCCACCTATGCGAGCACCCATGCCTTGCCTCTAGTGCCCAAACCCTACCCATGCGAGCACCCACGTATTGCCTTGACTGCCAAAACCACACCTATGTAAACCCCTTGTGCAGTCGGCCAAGCCCCGCGTGCACCCAACCAGGCCCTGTGTACACTCGGCTAAACCCCGTGTGTACCTGACCAAGCCCTACGCATGCTCACCCAAGCCCCACGCATACCCGACTGAGTTTTAGCACCCATGTCTGAGTTTCTGCACCCATGTTGGAGTCCTAGCACCCATGTCAGAGCTCCAACACCTATGCAGGAGCCACCGACACCCCTGCTGGAGCTCCAGTGCCCCTACTGGATCTCTAGCACCCTTGTTGCAGCTCCGTTACCCATGCTAGAGCTCTAGCACCCTTGTTGGAGCTTAAGCACCCCTATTGGACTTCCAACACCCCTGTTGGACCTCCAGCACCTTTGTTAAACCTCCCGCACCCTTGCTGAAACCTTTGACACTCCCACTAGCGATTGGAATCCCTCTTTTGATGATTAGTTTGGAGAAGGAATTCCCTCTTCACCCGTCTGTGTACCCTACACTGCCCCACTATCGTACCCTACACCACAGCCTCCTATTGGTCCAAAAAAGAAATCTTTTTACATTATTGGTCCAAAAAAATTATCTTTCACCCCATTGGCTATAGAAAATTACCCTCCACCCCACTGCTGGTCCAAAATTTCTTACTTTCACCCCATTGGTTTAGAAAAATTACTTTTTACTACCATTGATTAAGGAATTTTCTCTCTCCTCCCTATTGGTTTAAAATTTCTATAAATACCCCCTCCCTTTGGTTTTAGACACCAACACACATCACAACTATCCAAGTCTCTTAGTGAGCAACCTATAGTAGAGAAGCTTTGCCCTCTCCCCTCCCCCTCTGAGGTTTTTCAAGTCTTCGGAGGGTTCTTCAGATCTTCAAAGTGTTCTTTGGGCCTTCGGGAATTTTCAATCCTTTGCTTTCTTTGAGTGAAATTTTTAGGAAAAGTTTCTTCCTAGCCCTCCCATAGCCTATCCCCAGTGGAAGCTCTATCCCAGTGCCACCTTAGCCTAGCCCTCCCATAGCCTATCCCCAATGGAAGCTCTGTCCGAGTGCCACCTCAGCCTAGCCCTCTCCTAGCTTATCCCTCTAGGAAGTTCTGCCAGATGCCACCTCAGCCTAGCCCTCCCATAGCCTATCCCTAATAGAAGCTTTGCTGGAATACCACCTTAGCCTAAGCCCAGAAATAGCCTTCCCTATCCGAAGCTCTGTCAGAATTCAAATTCGAAAGTAACCGTTCCTAGCCAGAACTCTATCCGAATATTATCACAGTCTGCATCTCTTGAGAAAGGAAGTTGGAGATCAAGACAATCTTCCCTTGAGCTGGGAGAATCCGTAAGAAAGTTCGTACTAGCATCAACCACGGGGTCCACCTCTCTTGACCCGAAACACGGGTCAAGCTCAGGTATAATTTTTCAATAGAATTAGCACAATATAGACTTTATATAGACCATATTTTAGTGTTCATAGTCATTTAAATTCATTCATTGTATATATGTGTGATAACTTAGCCATGCATGTGGAATAGGAATAACTGTGGAAAATGTTCATTCTTAAGCATCTAGTAGAAAGACCAGTTGAACCGGGTAGATTGGATGCCTAACACCTTTCCAATTCTATAACCTGACACTTATCCTAAATCTTTGGATCAGACCAACTTTGGGGCCCTTTTCTTAGGAATCGGGCCCACACCCGGGTCCTAGGCCCATAATCCTAGGTGGTGACTCCAAACCCTTTTGTATGATCCCGATCCCTGTATTGGACCATCATCAAATCCCCATCTCGAATGAAAATCTTTACAGTCCTATGAAATAGGCCTCCATATATCTTTGAGTGGCAATAAGGGGTGCAGGGCCTGCAGGGTAAGCACACATAACACACCCCTCCCTCATGAAAGAGAAAGGGAGGAGAGAGGATGGAATTAATGCAAGTCCCTTTTTCTCCCCACAAAGGGGAAGAGAGATCTCATCTTTGGCCACTACCCTCACAATGGTGACTCCACTGGGGATAAATGTCAAGCTTCCGGCACTAGATGCTACCATTAAATGTAAGAATATTTTCCACTACATCTGTTTAAAAACATGTTTGGCTAACTCTATGTTTGTATTTGTACTTACTAACCACATCATGTACCATGTTCGAAGTGAAATCATTTGACGAGGGACTCCCTGTCATGCCTGCACCCTCGGGGAGGTCAGTGTATGTCATGGAGAGTACTCTGAGAGCAAATGGTAGCCGCTTCATAAACAAGGGTGTGGGGTATTATTGAACAGCAAGGATATTCATAATTGTGCCAGCAGCCTCAGGATGGTCTGTGCACTTTATGACGTTTTGAGATTGAATAATGATATTCCCACATTACACTTTTGCACACAATCACTCACAGTTCCACCACCCCATGGCCAATTGCTTAACCTTGTGTGTAGTCATGAGTAAGGGGCAAGGAAGTCACCCCCTTGATCTCATACCTATGGGTATATCAAAAGGATCACGTACTTTGCATATACAGATCCTATCAAGGAAGTCTTGTCAGACCTATTGCATCCACTATATACTTGCATCATGTAGGAAATAGATAGAGAACGCTAAGAACTCCACAAGTTGATTTGTAGAATTTGTTTGCAGACTTGAGAAGGAATTTTCCTATGATATATTCTAGTCATAAAGAAATGCTCTCCTAAGTGGTTTTGGACATAAGGTGTCCTTCCTCCTTGGAAATGAAATATGGATGGGCATACGGGATCCGGGCTGATCTGTGTCAAAGTCCCATGAAATGCCAAATTATATAAAGACCCGAGGAAACTAGGAGGAAGGTCACCTAGTGGGATAAGATTAAGGAAAGCATGACTTTATTGGTAGAGAATGTATTAATAAGAGTATTCTGGTCAAGCCATTTGTATGAACCTCCCACTTATGGCTTTGAGTGGACTAGGGGCATCAACCTCTATCCACTCCCTACCATTAAGTGGACTAACTTTGGATGGATCATTGGTTGTTTATATAGTGAATGTGTGAACAAGGGGTTGGGAATTTAGGAATCTTAAAATAAACCATTTTTGGTTCAGGCACAATTCCACACCTCAAGTATTCGTCACAGTCCATTTGGACACGTCAGGGTAGCCAATTGACTCGATTAAGCCCAGTATCACCTCTATCGTCTCTCCGAGATTGTCTATCCCCAAGTGATTATGAATCAGTTCATATGGATCCCCACGACCTTGAATCACCTAAGTAAGCCTGGGTCCACCCTGCAGAGACTTTGCAGACAGAAATGGCCGAGGTCAAGAGAGGAATAGCTCAGATACTGCATGCACTCAAAACCCAACCAGGGCTGAACCAGCACAAGCCATAGACCTATAGGTCATCGTGGTTCTTCTCGAGTTGACTTAGGAGGACTAGAGCAAGTTAGGCCAACCGGTCAGAGAGGTGCTTCACCTACCCATCTGAATGGTCAACGAGGGACTTATTCCAGGGCCCCTCCTCCCAGGGTAGTGAATGAAGTTAAGGAAGAGGAGTTCACCACACATATCCGAATGGAGCCTCCAGAGATAGAGAAAGAAAGGAAACTTAGAGAGCAATTAGAGAAGTTAGAGAATATGATTTGAGCAGGAAAAGGCTCGAAAAGTCAAATAGTAGATTTTGATGAAATGAGATTCTTTTCTAGGGTAAGGATTCCTGAGAAATTTAAGTGGCAGACTAACAGGTTTGACAGGTTTGGGGACCCTAAGGCTCATCTCAAAGTCTTTCTTAGCATCGCCAGATCATGGCAACTGGCGGACAACTAGATGGGGCAAGCCTTCATGTTAACCTTATCAAGACTAGCACTAAGGTGGCTGACCCAGTTAGAGCCTTCCCAAACTCAAAATTGAACAACAGTGGTGAAATCCTTTACCAAGCAGTACTCATACAATACTGAAATGGATGTGAAGAGTTGAGAGCTTGAGACGTTGAGACAACAACCTAGGGATAAGGCCACTAAGATGGTGGATTGGCCTTTAGAAGCAGAGCAAGTAGAAATGTTGATTGAAAACTTGTCAAAGCCTTATTATGATGTCCTTTACTATCAACATCTGTAAACTTTTTATGTCTTGATAGCCACCAATACACGTGTGGAAAATAGAATCCTAAGGAAAGCTTAGTATCAAGGATCCTCCTAAGATGCAGGAAAGAATGTTAGAGTTGGATGGGGAAAGGGTCCCGAAACTAATATGGTAGGTATGGTCCAACAGTCAGTATCACCAGTCACCTCTTCGTCACCATTTGTGATACAAGCAGATGCACCCTCCCAGAAGGCTCCTCCCTCAGGAAGATAGTTTTCTGATTTGGGAATGCCCATGACAGCAGTGTATGAGAAGCTGAAGAAACAAAGATTGCTAGGGATAGTGGCTCCAAGAGTAATCAGCAACCCACCTCCAGCATGGTATAGAGATCATGAATATTGTGCTTACCACACTCAGAAGGGGTATAACATTGAAAGATGCATGGGTCTACAACATGCGATCCAAGATTTGATAGACAACGGGACTATTGAAGTCAAGGTCAAATAGCCTCCCAATGTCAACACCAATCCACATCCCGACCATGTGAACAATCTAGATGAGGAACCAACAGGAAGTGATCCCACTCAGTTGATCACACCTAGAGCTCGGAAGAATCATATAAATGCTCATGCTTACAGGAGAGCCATGAGTCGAAGGGTTAAAGCCATAAGGACTTCCAAAAGAGAAGAATCCTCTGAAGAGGAGCCAGAAGATCAGGTATCCGTTATCCCTCCTTCATCATCAACAAGGGGATCTAACATACCATACCTCCAACCTTCACTATATTACCAACCTCCACCATATTACCAATCTCCACCATATTATCAACCTCCACCATATCATCAACCTTCACCACATTATCAAGGACAAGGAATTTCCTCATCTTATTACCCCTAATCTTCATGTCCTATCTCTCACATCACATCACCTTCATACCACCCTGCTAGTGAGCTCATCCCACGTGTGCACCTTTTTTAGATGATTTTGCAGGTCACCAACCTGAGGATCAAGGGTCGGGCCCCATAGTGGAATTTCTCGAGGAGGATTGGTGGGTCCCCGAGGACTATGAGCACGGCACGGATTGCACGTGCGAGGGTTGTGCTATGGGACCACAGTAGTGACTCCATACAAGTTTACTTTTTTATTCTTTTGATGATCCCTTTTGTGTACTTGATATGTAAATTGTATTCTCTTTGTGTAAATATCATGGTTGCGGGCCCACATGTACTTAAATATGTACTACAATTTGGGTATCAAGTATATTGGGGATATTTATAGGTAAATTAAGTCTTCCGCAGAACTGTTGAGCATTTTCTTTGTTGTGTGTATGCTGTGGTTGGATACTATATCAGATGATCCTAGCAGGTTTGGGTTAATCGGAGTTAACCCTGTCACCGGTCCGGTTCTGTGTGAACGGGGTGTGACATGGATTCTGGTAGAGCTTTTGCTATAGATAGCCTATAGGAGGGCTAGGCTGAGGTGGCACTCCGACAGAGCTTCTGCTGGGGATAGGCCATGGGAGTGATAGCTGGGGTGGCACTCCAGCAGAGCTTCCGCTAGGGATAGGCTAAGAAAGGGCTAGGTTGAGGTGGCACTTGGACAACGCTTCCACTTGGGATAGGCTATGGGAGGGCTAGGCTGAGGTGGCACTCGAATAGAGCTTCCGCTAGGGATAGGCTATAGGAGGGCTAGGAGGAAATGTTTCCTAAAAATCTCACTCAAAGAAAGCAAAGGATTGAAGAGTCCCGAAGGCTCGAAGAACACTTCGGATCTTATGAAGATCTATCCGAAGACTTAGAAAATCTCAAAGGGGGAGGGGAGGAGAGAGGGCAGAGCTTCTCTACTACGGGTTGCTCACTAAGAGACTTGGGTTGTTGTGATGTGTGTTGGTGTCTAAAACCAAAGGGAGGGGTGTTTATAGAATTTTTGGACCAATAGTGAGGAAAGAGAAAATTCCTTAACCAATGGTAGTAAAAAGTAATTTTTCTGAACCAATGGGGTGAAAGTAAGAAATTTTGAACCAATGGGGTGGAGGGTAATTTTCTATAGCCAATGGGATGAAAGATAATTTTTTTGGACCAATAATGTAAGAAGATTCCTTTTTTGACCAATGGGAGGGCGTGGTGTAGGGTACGCTAGCGGGGCACTATAGGGTACACAGGCAGGTGAAGAGGGAATTCCTTCTCCAAATTGGTCACCAGAAGAGGGATTTTGATCATCGGTGGGAGTGTCAGAGGTTTTGGCAGGGGTACAAGAGGTTCGACAGAGGTGCTAGTGGTCCAATAGGGGTGTTGTAGCTCCAAGAGGGGTGTCGAGGCTCCAACATGGATGCTGGGGCTCGGGTATAGGTGTTGGTGCTCTGATATGGGTGCTGGTGCTCTGACCTGGGTGCTGAAACTCAGACACGGGGCTTGGGTTGGCATATGCGGGGCTTGGTCAAGTGCACACGAGTTTGGCCGAATGTAGGTGGGGCTTGGTTGGGTGCACGCGGGCCTGCCCAAGTGCACACGGGGTTCACATGGGTGGGGTTTTGGCACTCAAGGCAAGGTGTGGGTGCTTACATGGGTGGAGTTTGGGCACTCAAGGCAAGGCATGAGTGCTCGTATGGGCAGAATTTGGGCACTCAAGGTAAGGCATGGGTGGGATTTGGGCCCTCAAGGTGTAACTTCCAGAAGTGATTGCGAAAGATCCGATGGTTCAATTTTACCGTACCATATATTGTTGGAATCATAATTCTGAAAACTATGCATTTGTGCAGTCACTTTGACCGGATTCCTTTGTATATGAAATGTCATAATTGGACCCTTCTTTTCTCTCGCATGGGTTTTCTGGGAGTTTTGGGTGAGTACGGAATGCTTTTGGGAATAGTTACCACAGTCAGTTATTATCTCTGTTGATTGGAAGTGTAAGGTCGCATCCAAGATCCATATGTCATCATAGCTAGGGGAGGGTGACAAAATTGGGTGTCTATAGAAAGCCCTTTTTTTTCCTGAGGCATGTACTAACAGCCGAAGGACAAAGAAAAGAACTAACACATTTTGTCACCCAGAGCATGTACTGTCATCATCTTGCTCATCAATGACGGAGTTGAAAATGTAACAGGTAATATCTCTTAGCTACTTTGAAGTTTAGGACTTACTTGGGCTGCCGATTGTAGGAAAGAAATTCACTGCTCTTCCAATCCTGCAAAAGATGTTAGTGCTTTGATCTTTGACTTTTTTTACTATGGGCTTCCATGTGCCATCTTAGGGAATTTGGTCTGCAGGTTGGGTCTTTCAAACCAATCTGGACTATCGAGGACCATTGGTTATAAGAAAAAAATTTGCTGCTCTTCCAATCTTGCAACAGACATAAGTATTTGATTCTTGGAATTCCTTAGCTGGGCTTCAATGTGCCAGTATAGGTAGTTTGGTTTCCAGGCTAGGTTTTTCGAACCAATCTGGACTATATGGGACCAATGGTTACAAGAGAGAAGTTCGCTGCTCTTCCAATCTTGCAATAGGCAAAAACATTTGATTCTTAGATTTTCCTTAGTTGGGCTTCCATGTACCAGTTTAGGGAGTTTGGTTTCCAGGCTGGGTCTTTTGAACCAATCTGAACTATCTAGGACCAATGGTTACGAGAGAAAAATTTGCTGTTCTTTTAATCTTGCATCAGGAAAAAACATTTGATTCATAGATTTTCCTTAGCTGGGCTTCAATGTTCTAGTTTAGGGAACTTGATTTATGAGATTAGATCACTTGAAGCCGACTCGAAGAGATGGGGCCTCCTGGGGCCAATTTAATGAAATTGGGCCACATGGGGTCGGGTCAATGAGATTCTTTCTTTTGAATTTGAGTCATGAGATTGGGACTTTGAATTCAAGCTCTTAAAAGTTTGGCTCTTGATTTAGAATCTTGTACTTTTTTTTTTGGCTTTTGATTTGAAATCTTGACTTTTGATTTGGAATCTTTGAACTTTGATTTTTAGCTCTTGAACTTTTGATTCTTGATTTGGGATCTTGAACTTTGAATTTTGGTCTTTGATTTGGAATCTTTGAATTTTGACTTTTGATTTGGAATCTTTGAACTTTGAATTTTGGCTTTTGATTTGGAATCTTTGAACTTTGAATTTTGGCTTTTGATTTGGAATTTTTGAACTTTGTGTGATAATTTCCATCTATCTAACAAATTTTGACTTCGATTTTCACCTTCTACCAATTTTACTTTCCACTTTCATGTGTTTTTATCTACCATGTAGATTTCACTTCCCATATGATTTTAACCTTCTTTTTTTTTATACCACAAGAAATTACTTTGAATTTTGTTTTTGTGATAAGAACTCTTGATTTGCACCTTGGAATTAGAATTTTAAATTTTTTTTTGGAGGACGAATTTTTTAACCATAAAATGGTCCCCCCTCCCTTCTGTTCACTCACTATTCCGAGTTTCTTAAGTTTGGAATGATTCGTGAGCGAGTGAGCTTGGGTTTTTGAGTTTCTTTGAAGATTCGAAGTTTTTTGCATTTCTTCGGGTTTTCTCAAATTTCTTTGAAGATCTTCGAGATTTTCTTAAAGTTCTTCATCTTTTCCTTGAAGATCTTCATAGTTCTTGAGAAGGGGGCCATTTGGAGAATTTGAAGTCTTTCCGAGGCCTTTTTCCAAATTGTGAGGCTTCTTGGGGCTCTTTGCAAATTGTGAAACTTCGTGGAGTTTTTTGCAATTGGTGAATCTTCTTGGGGTTCTTTACAATTTTTGGGAAATATGACCGATAGAAGAAAGAGGACTCTGGAAGAGATCTAGCTGGGTATCGGAGAGAGATGCAGTACATCCTCTTAGGGGGATGACAGTCTCGCAGGTTGGTACATTGGGCACACTTTCCAGGACCTGAAACCACATCTGTAATGCGGCATGGGGCAAATGGGTAAGTCATTTCCTTTTCCTTGCATTTATTTTTTTTTTTTGTTCATTTTTGTATTTTTTTTTTGTTCATTTCTTTTGCATTTATGTTAGGAACACAACGATGGAATGCCCCCTACATTGGCTAGGTATGGCCATCCCAATGTAGTTCGGGAATGGTATGAGATGCTTCCCCATAGGGCAAAGGGGCAAGTAGATTCCACTTACCTGTGCCGCTTGGCCTCACTGGAGACCAGGAAATTCAGCTTGGCAATGGTGGGAGCTTTAGTGGAGCGGTGGTGGCCGAGCACCCATTCTTTTCATCTTCCTACTGGTGAGATCACCATCACAACTTTGTGTTTCTATGCCATGACTAGCATACCCTTGGGGGGGGAGGCCTCTATCTATTCCCGAGACTTTGTCAGTGCAGGATTTCATAGAGTTGACAGGTATTGAGATTCCGGATGATCAGGCATATATCCGCTTGGGTGTGATCAGTGCCCGTTGGATGAGGAAAGATCTGAGGGTGAACCCGGGTACTCACTCCTTTCTTTTGTTTGTTGTGGCACAGTGTCTTTTTATTGACCTTCGGGGCAGAGTGGACATCCACATTGCTGCCCTCTTTCGGAATGTTCAGGAGGTCGATTCTTAGGATTGGGCCAGGGCCGCCTACACATACCTTTTGCGGACCCTGGACCTATTGACATATGGGGATCGGGGCCTCAAGGGGGTAGGCTATATTCTCCAGGTGACTTTGCATTTCTTTTTGTTCTTTCCTTTTCTCTCTTTGTTAGTTTTTTGATTGCACGTCCTTATCTTGATATTTCAATTCAGCCTTGGTGTTATAAACACACAGAGATCTTAGCCTCTATGCTGAAGGATCCTCTAGGTTTGCTCTTCCCCATGACTAATAGATGGGGAGATAGTCAGGTATTGAGGAACCGATGCTATCCCACTAAGACCACTCCCCGCTTTCTTTTAGATGGTCTTATAGAGGTAAGCCATATCTAATGTCAAGTTTTTCCTTTGCCTTATGGAATATTCACTTCTTCTTAACTTTGCAGGTCAACTGGAGGCCATTCCGAGATCTCCAATTCTTTAACCCCAATGAGTTTGCTCAAGCCAAATGCTTGACAGAGAGTCAAGCATTATTCAGGGGTATTTGGGGCCATGCCTGGTATCTAGAGGAGCATGTCACTCCTCAGTGGTCCGATCCTGCTATGCGTTCTCCTCACTGTTATCCCCCATCGACTATGCTTAACCCGGAGTGTCTCCCCGAGAGTGAGATAGAGATATGGGATGAAGGGGTGTGGGATGAATCTCTCCTAGATCAGAGCAGGGATTACGAGGCCTTTCTTGAGGAGGAGACAGTCTACGCTCCCTTTGGTCCCAAGGTGCTACTAGTATGTTTCCTCTCTTGAACATTTTTTCTATATTTCAAATTCTTCACTTTTTTTATTGATGTTCTTTCAATGGAGGGCACAACATGTGGCTCCCCCTCCTACTCGGTCATGACCAGGTGTTGCCTCCTCATCTTAGATTGAATCTTCCATTGTTGTGAGGGGACCTCTCCGGATGGCCATCAGTCCCTTCAGTGGTTTCCTGGGCTGGTCTTATCCCAGTGCAACCCATCTAGGCATTCCTTAGCTCTTGGAGTGTAGAGTGGATAGAGACACCTCTCATGGACTTCCTATCCCATATGACTGTGTGAGTATCAAAACATTTCTTGTTTGATTGATTCTTGATTCCTTTTAACTGACATACTTGTTTTCAGGTGTCTTCGGAGCTCTATGCCGAACTTAGGAGGATGCATCAGGGTTTGTCTGAGGTCGTGGTTGAGATGGTACTCTCCTATTCTTAATCTCTTTCCTCTTTTATTGCTTCTTTTCTTGATCATTCCATGTGTTCCACCAGGAGAGGGAGAACGATGCCTTGAGGAGACAGATTCTCTCCTACCAACTAGAGAATGCCCGTTTGCAGAGGCAGGTTGTGGACCTTGCACAAAGACTGACGAGTTTAGGATTAGGATCCTCCAGCTCTATGGCCATCCATGAGTATGATGCTGAGCATGATTCAGATGACAAATTTGGACCCATAGGGATTTGTTCCTCTATTTCCTGTAAACACAAACATATGCATGTTTTCTTTTTTTCTTTTTTCCTTCCCCTTTGTTCATCATTTTATTTTGGCATATTTTGAATGGAAACCTATCTTTGGCACAAAGAAAATCTCTTTTTTTTTTTTGTTTATGGTTTGAAATGTGTAGGCATAATCAATTCCACAACTCAAGTTATAATTAGAATAATAGGGATAACGTGAAAATCCAAATATTTCCTCATTCTACTACCAAGTGAATTACATGGGAAGCGGAATAACTTTCCTACCACAGGCAAGATAGGTAACTAACAAGGTGGGGAGACAACTCTTGGGGTGGGTCAAAGTTCACTAACTCCTCTGGGTCCATTGCCTCGAGCCCATATTGTTGGCTGATGTACATAGGCAAATAAAAGGACGTGTGAGTCAATCCCATCA
This sequence comes from Macadamia integrifolia, assembly GCF_013358625.1. Taxonomy (NCBI): domain Eukaryota; kingdom Viridiplantae; phylum Streptophyta; class Magnoliopsida; order Proteales; family Proteaceae; genus Macadamia; species Macadamia integrifolia. Next base: position 21,243 of record NW_024868399.1, on the reverse strand, counting down.
ACCTAATGTAGTTGTAGCCAGGGATCTTTATCAATAAATATTCTTGTGGCTTCTCTGGGCACTTCCGTGCAATGTCCTTTGTATATCTTCCTTGTAGTTATTCTTTCCAATCATCATCTGAATTCCAGGGCTTCCCTCCTTTCTTGGTAACTAAGAGCCCCGAGTTGACCTCCTTTTAATGGCCTATTTAGCTTTAGCTTATCAAGTAGCCATAGTCGAAAAATGGCAGGACTTTCATGATAATGATCAAGTCCAAACCTATGGCTATGGCTCATGTCATAAAGTCCTTTGAATGTCTCTGCAAGGACTGTGGGAATGATATCTCTTCCTTTCTTCAATTGCTTTATCACTTCTATTAGGACAGTTGGTGCACCACGTCCCAGAGTTCGGAGAACATAGCGAGCTATCAAGCATAGTAGATAAGTATCCTGTGACCTTTGCTGATGGATTCCCCTCAGGGGTAGGTATTGAATAAAGATTCTGGCCACCTTTAGAATATTAATCTTTCCATATTTGATGAATTGCTTCATTTCCTCCTTTACCCATCCGAAAAAGTTCTGAATCTCTTCTGAGTGATCTTTCTTCAAAGATGGTTGAATAAACTTGCTCTTAGGTGGAGATAACATATAAACTCAGAATTCCTTGAGAGTTGAACAGATCTCAACCAACCCAAACTGAAATACATAAAGATCAGCATCCCAATGCTAAGGCATCTATCGGAGTAGATTGTGATGTAGCTTAATGCACCAAATTCGGCTGAGCCTTGACATATTTATGGATTCTAGTAGTCCTGGTGCCATAATGCTTATGTCCAAGGTCCATTTTCTTAACGTCTCATCCAAGGAGTCCATGACTTATCTTGAAATTATCACAAGCAAAAAGAAGATGTGATGATTTATCAAAGCATTACTCATTAGCTACTGGCACAACCAAACCTTTACCACTGTTGCATCAAGCTCCTTTTTTTTTTTTAACCGATCAAGGATGGGGAATAAACTGGCCTTGATAAACTCGTGCTGGGTGGTGACTTTTGGGGGATAGAATCTTGGATAAAAACTTGGAGGACCATAGGTGAATGACAGATACCTAATGGTCTTGCATGTCAAATGGTGATTCTTGGGGGACACAAGCTATGATGATCTTTTAGATACCTTGATTATTAATCTAGGAGCCAATTTATTGCCTTAAGATGGTTGAGACCACACTTGCACAAGTCAAGTTGCCTACGTATCCCTTGAGAGGAATTAGGTCTGACGTAGTTTAGGCTATTCACCCCATTAGACATAATATTTCTTGAGTTGATCCATATTGACTAGTTTGGGTATTTCTTCGCTGTTATGGTCTAGGAGTTTTACAGCCTTGCCTGGTAGAATCTCTTTGACAATGAATGGGCCACTCCAGTTGGGCTCAAATTTCCCTCTTGGGTTATGAATTGGGGCTCTTTGCTCTCAAAGAACAAGTTCACCCTCTTCTATGTGATGGGGATTCACATTCTTGTTGAAGGCCCTTGCCATTCTTAGTTGATATTTCTTCAGATTATCCATGGCCTTCTTACACCTTTCATCAAGAAAGTTGAGCTCGTCGTGTCTTGCCTTCACCCATTCTCCTTCAGGTTGACTATCCAAGAGTATTCTTAAGGATGGCACTATGATTTCCACAGGTAGAATGGCCTCAACCCCATATATCAAAGAGAAAGGAGTTGCCCATATCGAAGATAGTACAGAGGTCCGATATGCCCACAAAGCAAGTGGCAACTTGTCCACCCAATCCTTGTGTGTTTCAGCCATTTTCTGTAAGATCACCTTAATGTTCTTATTAGCTACTTTTACTGGCCCATTGGACTATGGCCTATAAGTGGAAGAGTGATGCCTTTTGTTACCAAAGTTTGTGCAAATCTTATCTTGCCCCAGAAATGGGATCCCTAATCTGATATCAACTCTTGAGGTACCCCATATCAAGAAATGATATTTTCTTGGATTAATTTTACTACCTTAGCAGATGTAAGTACTGCATAAGATTGAGCTTCTACCCACTTGGTGAAATAATCAATGGCTACCAAGATGAATTTATGACCATTGGATGCTTTAGGGTTGACCTTCCCAATGATGTTAATGCCATAAGTGGAGAAAGGACAAGGAGAACTGAGTGAATGTAACTCTGTTGATAGGATATGTATGATATTGGCAAATATCTGACATTTGTGGCATTTCTTGACAAAGTCCGTGCAATCTGCTTCCATTGTGTTCCAATAGTATCCTAGTCTAAGCATCTTCTTAGCTAGTATATTGGAATTCATATGGGGTCCACAAAGGCCTTGAAGAATTTCCTCCATTATCAGGTTGTAGCTTGTTCTCCATCCACACTCATCAACTGTATTCCATCATAGGACCTCTTGTGTAACAAGTCCTCTTGAAGAATAAATTGGGTGGCATATCTCCTTAGAAATTTCTTCTCTCTATTTGTAGCTTCAACCATATACTTTCTTTCTCTGATAAAGTCCACTATGTGAGCAAACCAAGACCGACAATCCACAGTGAGAGAGTTCACCGAATTCTGATAAATGGATCTGCTTCTTTGTTCTACCAAGAATGGTCAGACCTTAGCCATAGGGTTGCATTTTACCATGGATGCCAAAGTTGCGAGGGCATCAGAAAACCTAATGTTATCTCTCTGGAAGTATTCGAATGAGATCTTTTTAAAGTGTTCAATCACCTCTTCCAGATGTTCTTGGTACGGCTCTGGCTTTTCATCTTTGTTCTTCCACTTTCCTTGTGTCTGACAAATGACAATGGATGAATCTCCATACACTTTAATCTTTTTCACTCCAATAGTCAGGGTCATTTCTAGTCCCAATGCACAAGCTTTATATTTAACAATATTGTTGGTACAGGGGAAGTTGAGGCTGAATGACGAAGGCAAGTAAAGACCATCAGAAGTGACAAGCAATATTCCCGCGCCACACCCCTTTTGATTAGCTACTTTATCAAAGAACAACTACCATTCATTAACTATATCTTCTTCCTCTATTGCTGTGATTTCTTCATCAAGAAAGGCATCATCTAAGGCTCTTCCATCTTCTGTGGGGTGGGCAGCCAAATGATCAGCTATAGCTTTCCCCTTGATAGATTTTTGAGTAGCATAGGCGATGTCAAACTCTGATAGCAAAAGTAGCCACCAGGCCATCCTTCCTGTTAAAGCTGGTTTCTCGAAGAGGTATTTGATTGGATCCATTCTTGAGACCAAATGCATTGGATACGCTACTATGTAGTGCCGAAGCCTTTTTGTTGCCCAAATCAGTGCAGCACAAGTTTTTTCCAAAGATGTGTATCACGTCTCTTACTCTAGGAACTTCTTGCTAAGGTAGTATATAGCATGCCCTGCCCCCTTCTCTATCTCCTTTTGTGCTAGCAAAGAGCCCATGGAATACACTGATAGGTACAACAAAAGTGGTTCTCCTTCCATCAATGGTGTCAATACTAGTGGGTTTATGGGGTATCCTTTGATCTTGTCAAAAGCTTGATGGCATTGGTCCTTCCATTCCATGGGCTGACCCTTCTTTAACAACTTGAAAATTGGTTCATAGATCGTAGTCAATTGTGCTATGAACCTACTAATATACTGGATGTGACCCAAAAATCCTCCTATCTACATCTCAGTTCGAGGTGTGGATATCTCCTGAATTGCCTTGATCTTGATAGGGTCAACTTTGATACCTCTTTCACTCACCAAGAACCTTAAAAATTTTCCTGTTGTTGGCCTAAATACACACTTCTGAGGGTTCAACTTTAGCTGATACTTCTTGATCCTTTTAAAGAATCACCTTATTACGGGAATATGCCCCTGTCGATCCTTTAACTTTACTATCATGTCATCCACGTAGACTTCCACATATTTGTTCATCATGTCATATAATATTGTTATAGCTGCTCTCTAATAAGTTGCCCCGATGTTCTTTAGCCCAAAAGGCATCACCCTGTAACAATAAGTTCCCCATGGAGTGGTGAAGGCTGTTTTCTCATGATCTTCTGGGTGTATGCTCACTTGGTTGTATCCCGAGAATCCATCCATAAATGACAACAAGGCATGCCCTGTCATGTTGTCAACCAATACATCAATGTGAGGTAATGGGAAGTCATCCTTAGGGCTTACCTTGTTAAAATCTTAGAAGTCTACTCACATTCGTACCTTACCATCCTTCTTTGGCACTAGTACAATGTTGGCCAACTGTTGGGGGTACTTCACCACTTGTAAAAACCCTGCATTCCATTGCTTCACAACTTCTTCTCTAATCCTCTCACTCCATTCTGGCCGCATCCTTTAGAGCTTCTATTTTACCAGTTTTACCCCAGGGTAGGTCAGTAATTGATGTTGCACGATATTGGGGTCTATACCAGGCATATCCTCATAAGACCAAGGAAAGACTTTAACAAACTCCTTCAAAAGAATAATCATCTATTTTGCTTCTTCATTGTCTAGGGTGGTACCAATTTTTACCTCTCGAAGGCATTGGTCGGTTCCTAGATTAATAATCCAGGTATCCTCACAGATGGGTTGGGCTTTCTTTGGTTTGCATTGTTTTATTAACTCTTGATATTTATTAAGATCATCATCAGAAAAAGGAGGCAAGTCATACTTGGAATCAAAAATTTCATTCATGAAAGGAGTAATAGACTCAATATATACAGACTCTGGGCTCTCCTCAAGAGGGGAGGTTGACACGAAATTATAAACAGAAGACTGAACAACTGACTCAACTATAGACTCGATGGCTGGTTTGATGCTTTCATCAGTGGTATCCAGTTTGATTGACTCAATAGCGTGAGTAAACTTGAAATTCTCCCCAATGCTAGTCTAATTCAGGAACGGTTCGATGGCTCAATGGATGAGGAGATGTGGCAATGGGCCATTCTTCTCCTTCTGAGAAATATCTTGCTATTTCTTCAATGGTGCAATGATTCTTTTGGATAGGTGCTTGCTTATCCCCTTCCATATGAATTGTGAGTGCTGACTGAATTGTATTGGTAGGGTCAATCATCGGGTCATCCTTTCTGATTTGCATATACAGATTACCCTCTAGGATCTCTAGGTGAATAATATCCAGACTCATCATCTTCATTATTGTGCCAAGGCCCTGGTAGTCATCCCAGTCTGGGTATTCATCATCAACTTGGAGTCATCCCCATCATTCTCGTCTTCATCTCGTCCTTATCATCATCCTACGTGTCACTCCCTATGTGGATTAAGGAAGTGTGCTCTTTGATTTGTTCTCCCACTACCAATGCCATTACTTCTCTGAGGAGATCATCTGTGACTTCTTCAATGTTCTTTGGATTGTCTTCCTAAGGCATGGTGGGCTGAATCATAGAAGTAGGATTATTATCTTTATCTTCCCCTAAGACATTCACTGAACCCATTGACGAAGTCATCTTTGGTGAATCCGGTAAGGTGAGCATATATTTCCAACTATATCCGCCAATCCATCCTTCCTCTGGATTATCCACTGATCCTTGGGAATGGGTCTGATATGAAGATGATAAGGGATATCCTCTTCCAATCGACGTAGGGCCACAACTTCTAAATGGAAAAGTGTAGGGACTAGTTCCCCAGCCTTTCGCACAAGGCAACAAGGACATGCCCCCATCGATCCTTTAGACTATGATAAGGGACTCTTCCAGAGTTTGAGGGAGGAAACTAATTGGCAGACCTTTCTAAAGAGGTCTGTGATGATGGAGAAGACCGTGGTAATTAGTGATTTCAACAAGATTCATCTTCAAGAGAGATTTACTGCACTGGGTTGGCATTCCATCCTTAACATCGATCGTCTATGCTATGAACAACTGGTTCAAAGATTCTACTGTAATTTGGAGGTCTCTTACCAGTATGGGAGTACTCAATCACTAGCATGGTGAAGGGGGTGAACATTCGTTTGACTGTGGACACCCTTAGTAGTATTTTAGATATTTCATCAGTTGGGCATCAATTCTACAGTCCCCCAAGGAGTAAGCCCGTGGGCCCATCCTTAAGTTTTGAGACACAGGACCACATTTACGAGACCAATTGTGGCAGCAAGGTGCGTCTGGATTCCGAGATGACATTTTACCCAGAGGTTCGTGTATTTGCTTGCTTGGTTCAGTTTAATTTACTCTCGAGAGGAGGTCACCGGAGCCAAGTAGGCTTCATGGCGGCCTACATAGCCTTCTGCATTTATAAGGCCTTGGAGGGAGCTGCCGAGCACTTATGCTGGCCCTACGTTATACTTAATACTATGGAGCATCATACCACACACCCTGACGACGGAGGTTTCCCATATGGTAGGACCCTCACCAGGATCTTTGAGTTCTTTGGGGTGGATTTGAGTGGTGAGGAGGGAAAGACTCCAGCGGACAAATTTAACAGGGGAAACCTACAAAGGATGGGTCTCCAAGCTCTTATGGATGTACCTCAGAGGGCAGGAGCTCAAGGAGCAGTAAGTAGAAGGACCACACAACAGTCCACACAACAACAATCAAATTCATATGCACTATATGCTATGCAATCCATTTTTCATCACATCCACCTAAACAACATTACTAAGTCTTGGGTTTAGTGCTAGTACAACCACAGTGCGCGTATACTCCGGGTACAAGCCGTGAACTCCATCCCGCAATATGCCCATAGGGCTGTCAGAGAAGGCCCACCGTGAGTACTCGAAAAAGTAAAGCATGTCGACCACCGACTCTCAACATGAAAGTAAATGACGAAAAATAAAGGTGCTAACTCCAGCAATTTAAAAGCAGTACGATTGGCCCTCTTGAATATACCACCGGGGTTACCGACTGTCCTAATGACTAGTCGAGCGTATGTCTAACCGCTACAATGACCCGACAACCATGACCACTGGTTCCCCCCAAATGGTAACCCAACACCTCAACCCTTGTTGGGAAGGGTCGTAGCATGGGAAGATGATAATCCTACACCGCATGCTCCTATATGACATAGTACGATTGCATAGTGCCTCCGCGTCCAATTCTACGGGCCACCAATGCACTTGTTTCCAAGCTGACTACGGCATCTAGACTATTAATGCATTTTGCACAATGATGTCAGCATTCATCACATATGCACATCACCATTTGACATTGAGAAAATAAACACAACACACAAATCACAATAATATGAGGATGGCTAAGTTACACATAATTTGCATGATGACATGACTAGTCTAGATACAATTAAATGAATACCAAGCAAGCCTTAAAATAAGGCCAAACATCCTCTCCCCACTTACCTATTGTGTACAAAGATTCGTGCCCGGTACGGGTGAGATCCGGTGCTAGAAGCGTAAGTTTTGGTGAACCTATCATAAGTGAATGGGGTTAGTATTTCACCACTTTGGGGTAAAACATAACAAGATTTGATGACAAAATCATGTTTAGAATCCTAAAAGAAGGTCGCACATCCATTTTGGGTCCGTTCAGATGTAAAAATCACGTTGGGAGTCTCTCGGGTGGGTCGGACAGCCCACCTGTCATGACCCACCAGTCATGACCGGCGGGTAGGTCGACCCACCGGTCCTGACCCACAAATCATGACCGGTGGCCAGGTCAGCCCGCAAGTTGGCCCACCGGTAGGGCCCGTCGGTTGGCCCTGAGGCCCTGTCCTCTCAGGTGGGTACCCTCAGGCGGGCCATTTGGCCCACCGGTCTTGGCCCACTGGTCTTGGCGGGAAAATGTCATTTTTCCCCAAAACCTTCCCCAACCTTTGGGGAATCAAATGGGGCTTTTTTAAACCCATTCTCCACACATTCAAGGTCTCATAAGATGGTTCTAACCTAGATCTAGGTTAGATTTAAGGAATGGAAGCCATCTTACCTTCTTTGCTCAAGAACTCTTTCAAAAATCCCAAAATCACTTCAAATCACCAATGCTCCTCCAACCGTGGAAACACTTCTTCCAATCTTTCAAAATCAACACATAAACCATCTATTAAACCTCAGATTCATTACCTCAAGGGGAATCTACAAGATCCCAAGAACCACTACCCAAATCAAGTGTTTTACTTGGGTATGGTAAAAGTTTAGGGAATATAGCCTTCGCTCACCTCTAAACATAGATCCCATTCCTTCTTCCTCTTCCTCCCCTTTCTCCTTCTCCGTTCTCTTTTCTCCTTCCTTTTCTCTCTCCTCTTTACTCTTTTCACCAACCACCCGAATGTCATAAATGAGAAAATGGAAAACTCATAAATGTTATTTATACTTTCTAAAATAACTAAGTAACCACATGGGTGGGTCACTCAGGTGGGCGGATGCGGCCCCCTGTGATCGCCCACCTGAGGGCCAAAAATTGACCAACAAGTGGAATTTTGATGGAATTCGACTCTCGGTACGAATCTCACTCTCGGCATAAGGTCTATTATACGTATGCGCTTTAGGATACTGTTACATACCTGCTTTATCCGTACATGGCCTTATGATATGTGCATGTACACGACTTGGGTACACCTGTCTCCTCTGGCACTGACTCGAACTTGTTCGGCCAACCGGTGTTCAAAGTTACCCTTGCCATCATGGTCCATAAGGAACCCACCTTAACCCTTTCCAATTCGGGTCCTGCATGGTTAAACCGGGTCAACCATGTAATTAGACCGGGTTTAAAAAGTAAGGTATCACATTTACCCCCCCTTTCTGAAAATTTTGTCCTCGAAATTGGTGTACCTGGTTGTTCAAAAAGATGAGGGTACTTGGCTTGGATTTTATCCTCTTTCTCCCAATATGCTTCTTCGAGTGAATGATTAGCCCATCGCACCTTTATGAAGGAAATAGAGAGGTTGCGAAGGGTTTTCACCTTTCGGTCCAAGATTTCAGCTGGCTGCTCTGTATATGTCATATCAGCTTCTAGCTATTCAGGTTCCACGGGTAAAACATGAGATGGATCATGAACGTATCGCTTCAGCATGGATACATGAAATACGTTATGGACATTCCCGAGTGAAGGTGGCAGAGCAAGCATGTAGGCTACTGAGCTAACCCGAGCTAAGATCTCAAATGGGCCAATGTATCTCGGGCTCAACTTTCCATTTCTATGAAATCTTTGCAACCGTTTAGTAGGAGAGATCTTGAGAAATACCTTTTCTCCTGGCTAAAATTCAATGTCCTTCCTGTGGTTGTCCGCATAGCTCTTTTGGCGAGACTGAGCTACTTTAATCTGTTCTCGAATAACATCGACCTTTCACAAGTCATCTGTATCATTTCAGGCCCTGACATTTGGCGTTCGCCTACCTCATTCCAATACAGAGGAGTTCTGCACTTCCTACCATATAACGCCTCATACGGAGCCATCCCAATTGTAGTTTGGTAACTGTTGTTATAGGCAAACTCCATAAGGGGTATATAATCTTTCCAACTACCACACATCTCCATTGCACATGCCCTGAGCATGTCTTCCAATATCTGTATGGTTCGCTCTGACTGACCAGCCGTCTGTGGGTGGAAAGCAGTACTCAAATTCAATTGTGATCCCAAGGCATGCTGGAAGCTTTTCTAAAATCTGGAAGTGGACCTTGGGTCCCTATCTGATACAATGCTCACTGGCACTCCATGCAAGCGCACTATGTTATCCATATAAAGTTGTGCTTATTTGGCTATAGAGAACTTGGTCTTGATGGGAATGAAATGAGCAGTCTTAGTAAGCCGATCAACGATCACCCATATCGCATCCATTCCCTTAGGTGTGCATGGTAATCTGGTGACAAAGTCCATTGTAATCCTGTCCCACTTCTAGTCTGGTACTAGGAGTGGCTAAAGAGTACCATAAGGTCGATGCCTCTCATCTTTTACTTTCTGGCATATAAGACAAGTCGCCACATACAGGGCTATCGTGATTCTCATGCTTGGCCACCAGTAATTTTGTTTAAGGTCTTTATACATCTTTGTACTTCCTGGGTGGAGTGAGTACTCAGAGCTGTGTGCTTCCCGCACTATCTTGTCTTGTATATCCAAATCATCGGGCACACACAATCTGCCTCGAAACAGTAATGCCCCATCGATGGCTAAAACAAAATCAGGGTCTTTCATTGTTTGATCTTGAACCTTAACTCTGATCCACTGCAATTCAGGATCCAAAGGTTGTTTCATTATCACCTCTTGTCTAATAGTCGGATGCACCTGTAGAGCCGCCAGTGATACAGTTAACCATTTAAGGTTTTCTAGTTGATATTCAAGCTCTAAGGTTGCTCCTTCATATAGGAGGGTTTCATCCATTAGCGAAGCTTCTTGCACGAGTGGTGGGCTGACTGCTAAATGTGAGAGTGATACAGTCTGTGCCTTCCAACTCAACGCATCTGCCACTACATTACCCTTGCCAGGATGATACTAAATGTCGTAGTCATAATCCTTCATGAGCTCAAGCCATCTCCTCTGCCTTATGTTCAAATCTTTCTAGGTGAAAAAGTACTTAAGGCTTTTGTGATCACTGTATATCTCGCACTTCTCCCCATACAAATAGTGTCACCAAATCTTTAGGGCAAATATGACTATGGCTAATTCCAAGTCATGAGTGGGGTAGTTCTCATATTCCTTTAGTTGTCGGGATGCATACGCTATTACCTTACCGTGTTGCATGAGGACACAACCCAAACCAACCTTAGAAGCCTCAGTGTAGACTGTCATTCCACTTGTGCCTTCAGAAATGGTTAACACAGAGGCTGACACCAACCTCTTCTTCAATTCCTAGAAACTCTTCTCACATTCCTCTACCCAGTCGAATTTCACACCCTTTTTGGTTAATTTAGTCATTGGTGCTGAGATTCGAGCAAAATTCTCAATGAAGCGCCGGTAGTACCCAGCCAAACCCAAGAAACTTTGAATTTTAGTAACATTCTTAGGGCTTTCCCATTCTACTACCGCTTTCACCTTGTCAGGATCCACCTCGATTCCGGCCTTAGACACTACGTGTCCCAAGAATCTAACTTGCTCAAGCCAAAATTCACATTTACTGTATTTGGCAAACAATTGTTGTTCTCTCAGCCTCTGTAACACCATTCTCAAATGTTGCGTGTGCTCCTCTTCTGTCTTAGAGTAGATCAAGATGTCATCAACAAAAATAATTACCCATTTGTCGAGGACATCGTGAAATACTCGATTCATTAAATCCATGAATGCTGCCGGTGCATTGGTTAACCCAAAAGATAACACTAGGAACTCATAGTGACCGTACCGAGTCCTGAATGCTATCTTGGGTATGTCGCTGCTCTTTATCTTGAGCTGATAATAGCCTGATCTAAGGTCTATCTTTGAAAATACCCTTGCACCCTGCAGTTAGTCAAACAAATCATCAATGCATGGCAATGGGTACCGGTTCTTAATGGTTAGCTTATTTAATTCCCAGTAATCAATGCACATACGCAAGCTGTTATCCTTCTTCTTGACAAACAATACTGGGGCACCCCAAGGTGAAACACTTGGGTGAATAAACCCCTTCTCCAACAATTCTTGCAACTGCATCTGTAACTCCTTTAGTTCAGCTGGTGCCATCTGGTATGGGGCTTTAGACACTGGAGCTGCTCCAGGAACCAAGTCTATGGAAAACTCCAACTCTCTATCAGGCGATAAATGCATCAGATCATCTGGAAAGACGTCGGGAAACTCCTTAACCACCTTTACCTCTTCTAGAGGTGTAACCCTTGCATCAACATCAAGTACCGATGCTAAGTAGCCCTGACATCCACTCTCCAACAACTCGATAAATCAATTCTTTTCCTTCATCATCTGTCACCCTGATTAATTTTTCAGCACACATCACATTAGCCCGATGGGCCGATAACCAATCCATGCCCAGTATAACGTCAAAATTCTACATATTGAACTTAATGAGTTGTGCATCCAATTTCTTCCCACTGATTTCCACTGGGCACAGTCCATACACCTCCTTCAACTGTGTAACTTTACCAGTAGGCATACTAACAATCATCCCATGATCTAGGGTCCTGGGTGGCATACCAAGTTTCTCAGCAAATCTCTTAGATACGAATGAATTTGTAGCTCTTGAATCGAATAAGACATAGGCTGGTATGCTCGATATAGATAGGACACCTAGTGTAACAATGCATATAATTTCAGCAGGTCATCAATAGATAACATAAGGAATTTCTTAAATTTAGAATGTACCTGCTACCACCTCCGTGCTGCCCTCGGCTTCCTCAGCTGATAGGGCATACATCCTTCCCTGCGGTTGATTCCCCCCGAGTTAAAGGAGGTCAGTACGTAGAGGGCTGACTAGAGGGCAAGGCTGGTCTGACTCGACAGTTCTTAGCATAGTGCCCATAGGAATGGCAGTTAAAGCAACGGATCTGTGATGTCAAAACTGGGGCGGGGCCCCTCTGTACTTGACCCGTTGTAGATGGAGGTCGGGGTGGCCTTGGGACTGTAGGCGCCATGCTAGTGTTTGGGCAGAAAGATGTGGAGCCCGAACCACCAGCTGACCGAGGAGGGTAGCCAGATGGCCAATAAGGTTGTCTGTATGTAGGCCCAGAATTATAAGACCCACGGTACGCCTTGGAGGAGTTGCCCATGTCCAGAAATGGATTGGATCTCTTCCACAATCCTGGTGTGAGGGATTGTTCTCCCTTCTGCTTATCTTCCATGGTCTTAGCCTTCTGCACAATCTGGCCATAGTCTGTCAAATCTAAGACCTCAAGTATAGACCCAATGGATGCCTTTAGGCCCTACAGAAATCTTGCAGCCTTTTCTTCAGCTATCCTCATATGCCTAGGGGCAAAATGGAACAAGCTCTCAAACTGTTGCTGATACTCAAGGATAGTCTTACTCCCTTGAGTTAAGGCCATAAATTCTGTCTCCTTACGGTCCCTGAAGCTACGTGGGTAATGATTGGCCAAGAACAATTCCTTGAACTATTCCCAGGTGGGTTTCGGATGTGCAGCCCACAATATGGGCTTGGAGGCTTACCACCAAGAGTTGGCCTCCTTCTTGAGTTGCAACCCCGCACAAATAAGTTTCTATGCTTCAATGCACTCAATCACCTCAAATATCTTCTCCAGCTATTGGATCCACTGGTCTGGCTCTAGAGGATTACTCCCCACCTTAGAGAATACAGGTGGCAAGTTCCTCTTGAATGACTCCACTACCTTTGACATATTGTTCGTCGGCGGGTAATTGGGAGCATAAGCTGGATAGTAAGGGTATGGAGGGGGCACCACATACGGAGTAACGCTGAATGGTGAAATTAGAGGTGTGCCTCCCACTTGTGGCCTCGTACCAGACCCTACAGGCGGGTCTTGTGGAGTAAATATCCGGGGAGGTTGACCTGTTTGAGAAAGGTCTAGCTGTTGCTGTATAGCAGTCATAAATGCTTGCTGCTGCTGAAGCATTTGTTGCTGGAAAGCCTGTTGTGACTGCTGAATTATGGTAACAACATCACCCGGAGTGATGACCGGTGGAGGGTCCGGAATTGTAGTCACAGGTGGTCTCCTTGTGCCACACCCTGACCAAAGGTCTCTGGAGGTTATGGAAGTGGGGTTTGCCGCACAGAGAGAGACCTCCTGGGATTCGATGGTTGACCGATTGGATGAGGACCATGCGAGGTACCTCGTACATTGCTACTGGATCTAGTACGTACCATCGTATCCTTGCACCTGGAACATACCATACACAACATTGGTTAAGCACCTTAGAATTTATATCGGCACATAATCATATGCCGACGCACAGGGTATTATAGTGTATGAAGGTTTTGCAACTAGCCATAGATTAATCCCAAAAATACGGTGCTAGTGCTTCAACAAGTCGGATGATGGTCCCACTCGACCATATGGTGCTATCCACACACCCCCTTTTTTTTTCATAGGTATATTATTATAAGAATAATAATAATAATAATAATAATACCCCAACTTTTTTTTTTCTCAACCGGCGGGCTATCACTGACGGGCAGGTTGGCCCGTTGGTTCGACCCGAGAGAAAATACGAATAGGGCTTTTAAGCCCCTGTTCCTCATTTTCTTTTATTCCTTCCCCCTTTCTCTCTCTCAGGCGATTTTTGAGGGTTCCTTGACGCTTCCACTCGCGATCTCACTCAACGATCCGGTGGGTTTTGGGAAGATTCAACTCCTCTACTTACAAGTAAGTCTCTTCCTCATTTTCTTCTCAGTACGTGTACTTTGGGGGCAGAACTCATGTGTAGTCTTCAATCTCGATTCTTTTCCGTGTTTCTTTCCATAGAACAGTGATTTCATGTGAATGTGATGTTTTCTTTGTGATTTATTTCTAGTTTTAGGATTTACTTCTCAATTTTTTTTTTGAGAGAAAACCCCAACCGTGCCCTAGTTTTCTCAAATTTGGGGCTTTCTTCAATCTCTGCTCTTTTCTTCCCAACTAACAACTCAAATGCAATGCCTTATGTTTGATTTGTACTTGACATGTTGTAGAGATCATGGAAAGTCAGGTATGCTTGAAATCCCATCTCTTCCCATGAAAATCCATCTCTTTGTGTTGGGTTTCTTTGATTCTCTTTCCATCCCTTCATACTTGTGGATCCCTTTCACCTCAATATCATAACGGTAGATGTTTTTGCATATTCTAGATTGTAGAATGATGGCATTTCATCCATGAACATGTAAGCTTCAAGCTTTACTCTATTGTGAGATTTTTCATTTTTTTTTCTTAGATTGACCTTGCACATTGAGAATTGGGGTTTTTCTATCATTCCTTACTTGCCATGCTTTATATGCCTTTTGTCACATTTCTGTTTTGCCATAATTTCTATCTTGTCACTGGCCATGCATTCCATCCATAGACTTTCTATCATTCCTCGCTTGTCACATTTTTAATTTTCAAGACTTTGGTTTTGGGGCTTCCTCTTATTGCTCACCCATCTATATTTATTCACTTTGTTATTCCTTTTCCTTACTCACCATTCTTTCTCCTCTTTTCTTGCCAGGATGTCTTCTCGCAAGGGCAAAGAACCCGTATCCTCTTCCACTCGGCGTAAGACCACCGCTTCCAAACGAAAGAGTGCGGGGACTAGTTCCCCAGCCCCTCGCACAAGGTGACCCGGACCTGCCCCTATTGATCCTTCCGACTACGATGAGGAACTCTTCTACTGTTTAGAGGCAACAACCAACTAGCAGGCCTTCCTGAAGAGGTTTGTTATGATGGAGAAGACTGTGGTAGTTGGCAACTTCCACAAGGTTCAGCTTCAGGAGAGGTTCACCGCTCTGGGTTGGCAGTCTATCCTCCACATAGACCGTCCGTGCTACGAGCAGTTGGTTCGTAGATTCTACTACAACTTGGAGGTCTCTTACCAATATGGAGAGTATGCAATAACCAGCATGGTGAATGGGGTGGACATTCAGTTGACTGTGGATACCCTAGCTAGCATCTTAGACATCTCCTCAGTTGGGCAGCATTTCTACAGTCCTCCCAGGAGTAAGCCCGTTGGCCCATTCTTGAGTTTGGAGACACAGGACCACATCTATGAGACCATCTATGGCTGCAGGGAGCGTCTGGATTTCGAGACGTCATTTTACCCAGAGGTTCATGTGTTTGCCCGTTTGGTCCAGTTCAACTTGCTCCCCAGAGGAGGTCATCGGAACCAGGTGGGCTTCATGGTAGCTTTCTTAGCCTTCTGCATTTATACGGCCTTAAAGGGAGGTGCCGAGCACTTGTGCTTGCCTTACGTCATCCTCAAGACGATGGAGCACCATATCTCACACCCCGAGGACGGAGGGTTCCCATATGGTAGGATCCTCACCAGGATCTTTGAGTTCTTTGGGGTGGACTTGAGTAGTGAGGAGGGGAAGACTCCAACAGACAAGTTCGACAGGGGAAACCTAGTCTCCACACGCTCATGGATGTACCTCAGAGAGCAGGGGCTCAGAGAGGCAGGGACAAGAAGGCTGCCCATAGGGAGGATGTTCCCATGGAGGAGGAGACTAGTGAGGAGGATGAGGACTATATTCCTCCATGTGAGGAGGATTTTGTGGACAAGGATATTCTCGAGGAGGAGCCTCTTGAGTCGTGAGGTGCTGACCTTAGCTTCACAAGGGCTGCAAGCCCACATCATAGGGCCCCACCACCTGAGAGCGGTACCTTTGATTTTGAGGGCATGATGACTACCATGAGGGCCCTGAAGGAAGGGCAAGATCAGCTGCTAAGGAGACTAGATGAGAGTGCTTCCAGAGAGGAAAGCATCCTAGAGAGACAGGCTACCTTAGAGAGTTCCTTCCTCAGATTGGGCCAGGACTTGGATACGACGGCCAATGCCATTTCAACAGATTTTTCTCGACTTTGGAGGGATGTACAGCTGGTGAACTCGAGGTTTGACTACTATGACCATCGACTCAACGTTAACTCCAGACCTCAAGTGAACGGAGTAGTAGTATTGGACGATGACGATGATCTTTGAGGACTTAGTTCGCCTGTCGTCACCAGCCTCTCATTTGTTTCTATGTTGTTGATTATATATTTCTTTCTTTTCTCATTCCTTTGTATTTTTTTTTCTGTAACTGGTCTTACTTGTGGGGTGGTATCTTTTGTTGGTGGCTTGTGATAGTTGTGGTGTCATTTGTGATTTATGCTTGTTGCTATTTATATATATATATATATATATATGTTGTTTATCAGGTGTTTGTGTGAAAATTTTTTGGAAATCTCGTTTTGCACCGTTATGCTGCCAAAATTTCGTTAAATTCATACTTGATGGGTTATAACATCAAATGAATAATCTTTTATTTATTCTAAGTAGCTTTCTCTCATGTACACCATGCATGCAATGACTAAATGCAACCATTTTTATTACTTTCTTTCCTTGGCTTTTAACTCTTTAAAGTTTTTACATGTACCCAATCCCATTTCCTATTATAAATTCTATGGGGTCTAAATGGTATGCTGTGAGTGAATAGAGCATCATGCTCTGATACCACCGTTGTCACACCCCGTTCACACAGAACCGGACCGGTGACAGGGTTAACACCGGTTAACCCAAACCTGCCAGGATCATCTGATACAGTATCCAACCACAACATACACACAACTAAGAAAATGCTCAACAGTTCAGCGGAAGACTTAATTTACCTACAAATATCCCCAATATACTTGATACCCAAATTTTAGTACATAGTTAAGTACATGTGGGCCCGCAGGTATGATATTTACATAAAGAGAATACAATTTATATATCAAGTACACAAAAGGGATCATCAAAAGAATAAAAAATTAACCCTGTATGGAGTCACTACTATGGTCCCATAGCACAACCCTCGCACGTGCAATCCGTGCCGTGCTCATAGTCCTCGGGGACCCACCAATCCTCCTCGGGGAATTCCACTGTGGGGCCTGACCCTTGATCCTTAGGTTGCGTGACCTACAAAATCGTCTAAAAGAGGTGCACACGTGGGATGAGCTCACTAGCTCAGTAAGTGAAAAGAAGGACCACACAACAGTCCACACAACAATCAAAATCATATGCACTATGTGCTATGGAATCCATTTTTCATCACATCCACCTAAACAACATTACTAAGTCTTGGGTTTAGTGCTATTACAACCACAGTGCGCGTATACTCCCGGTACGAGCCGCGAACTCCATCCTGCGTTATGCCCATAGGGCTGTAGGAGAAGGCCCACCGTGAGTACTCAGAAAAGTAAAGCATGCCGACCACCGGCTCTGAACATGAAAGTAAATGACGAAAAATAAAGGTGCTGACTCTAACAATTTAAAAGCAGTACGATTGGCCCTCTTGAATATACCACCGGGGTTGCCGACTGTCCTAATGACCAGTTGGGCGTATGTCTAACCGCCACAGTGATTCGAAAATCACGACCACTGCTTCCCCTTAAATGGTAACCCAACACCTCAACCCCTGTTGGGAAGGGTCGTAGCACGGGAAGATGATAATCCTACACCACATGCTCCTATATGATATAGTATAATTGCATAGTGCCTCCGCGTCCCATTTCACGGGCCACCAATGCACTCGTTTTCAAGCCGACTACGGCATCTAGACTATTAATGCATTATGCACAATGATGTCAACATTCATCACATAAGCACATCACCATTTGACATTGAGAAAATAAACACAACACACAAGTCATAATAATATGAGGATGGCTAAGTTACACATAATTTGCATGATGACATGACTATTCTAGATACAATTAAATGAATGCCAAACACGCCTTAAAATAAGGCCAAATGTCCTCTCCCCACTTACCTGTTGTGTACAAAGATTCGTGCCCGGTACGGGTGAGATCCGGTGTGAGAAGCGTAAGTTTTGGTGAACCTATCTTAAGTGGATGGGGTTAGAATTTCACCACTTTGGGATAAAAAATAACAAGATTTGATGACAAAATCATGTTTAGAATCCTAAAAGAAGGTCGCACGTCCGTTTTGGGTCCGTTCGAAAGCTGAAATCATGTTGGGGGTCTCTCGGGTGGGTCGGACAGCCCACCTGTCATGACCCACTAGTCATGACCGTCGGGTAGGTCGACCCACTGGTCCTGACCCACCGGTCATGACCGGCGGGTAGGTCGGCCTGCCAGTTGGCCCACCGATAGGGGCCTACCGGTGCAGGCCGAGGGCCTGCTAGGACCGACGGGCAGGTTGGCCCGCCGATAGGGCCTGTGGGTTGGCCCCGAGGCCCTATCCTCTCAGGTGGGTACCCTCAGGCGGGCTACTAGGCCCACCGATCTTGGCCCATGGGTCTTGGCGGGAAAATGCCATTTTTCCCCGAAACCTTCCCCAACCTTTGGGGAATCAAATGGAGCTTTTCCAAACCCATTCTCCACACATTCAAGGTCTCATAAGAGGGTTCTAACCTAGATCTAGGTTAGATTTAAGGAATGGAAGCCATCTTACCTTCTTTGCTCAAGAACTCTTTCAAAAATCCCAAAATCACTTCAAATCACCAATGCTCCTCCAACCACGGAAACAGTTCTTCCAATCCTTCAAAATCAACACATAAACCATCTATTAAACCTCAGATTCATTATCTCAAGGGGAATCTACAAGATCCCAAGAACCACTACCCAAATCAAGGGTTTTACTTGGGTATGGTGAAAGTTTAGGGAATATAGCCTTCGCTCACCTCTAAACGTAGATCTCGTGTTGGGGATCACTCTTCCGGCATCGGAATGGGAAGATCAAGCCTTGGCTCCACTTAAATCCATTCCTTCTTCCTCTTTCTCCCCTTTCTTCTTCTCCGTTCTCTTTTCTCCTTCCTTTTCTCTCTCCTCTTTACTCTTTTCACCAACCACCCGAATGTCATAAATGAGAAAATGGAAAACTCATAAATGCTATTTATACTTTCTAAAATAACTAAGTAACCACATGGGTGGGTCACTCTGGTGGGCGGACGCGCCCACCTGTGATCGCCCACCTGAGGGCCAAAAATTGACCAACAAGTGGGATTTTGATGGAATTCGACTCTCGGCACGAATCTCACTCTCGGCATTAGGTCTATTATACGTATGCGCTTTAGGATACAGCTACATACCTGCTTTATCAGTACATGGCCTTATAATATGTGCATGTACACGGCTTGGGTACACCCGTCTCCTCTGGCAGTGACTCAGACTTGTCCGGCCAACCGGTGTTCAAAGTTACCCTTGCCATCATGGTCAACAAGGAACCTGCCTTAACCCTTTCCGATTCAGGTCCTACATGGTTAAACCAGGTCAACCGTGTAATTAGACCGGGTTTAAAAAGTAGGGTATCACAATGCACCTCAGCCTAAGCCCAAAAATAGCCTTACCTAGTCGAAGCTCTGTCAGAATTTAAATCTAAAAGTAACCGTTCTTAGCTGGAACTCTATCCTAATATTATCACAGTCAGCATCTCTCGAGAAATGAAGTTGGAGGTCAAGACCATCTTCCCCTGAGCCAGGAGAATCCACAAGAAAGTTTGTACTAGGAATCTAGGATCAACCAACGGGACCACCCCTCTTGACCCAAAACAGGGGTCAAGCTTAGGTATAATTTCTCAATAGAATTAGCATAATGTAGACTTTTTGTAGACCTTGTTTTAGTGTACATAGTCATTTAAATTCAATCAATGTATATATGTGTGATAACTTAGCCAGCATGCGGAATAGGAATAACTGTGGAAATTGTTCTTTCTTAAGCATCTAGTAGGAAGACCGGTTGAACCGGGTAGGTTGGGTGCCTAACACCTTCCCAATTCTACAACCTGACACTTACCCTAAATCTCTGGATCAGACCATCTTTCGGGCCCTTTTCTCAGGAATTTGCCCACCCCCAGGCTCTAGGCCCATAATCCTATGTGGCGACTCCAAACCCTTTTGTATGATCTCAATCCCCATATTGAACCATCATCAAATCCCCATCTCAAATGATGAACTTTACACTCTTATAAAATAGGCCTCCATGTATCTCTGAGTGACGATACTGTGGTGCGGGGCCCATAGGGTAAGCACACATGACACACCCTTCCCTTATGAAAGAGAAAGAGAGGAGAGAAGACGGAATTAATGCAAGTCCCTTTTTCGCCAACAAAGGGGAAGAGAGATCTCATCTCCAGCCGCTACCCTCACACAATCCCGTTCAAATCAATGAAATCCTCCACTTCCATGGTCTTAGGCAGAGTTAAGGGTCTACTCCCAAATGGTATACCCATCAAGGCATAGAAGCAGAAGGGTGTAATAGTGATCTCGTCCACGAGAAGATTAAAAGAATGGGTGCTCGGCCACCATCACTCGAGGAGTCTTCCCACCAACCCGGAGTTGAACTTCTTGGTCTCTAACAAGGCCAAATGGCTTAGCTAAGATTCATCCACAATACGTCTGACCTTGTGGGGAAGTACTCAGTACCACTCCCAGACTGTGTTAGGGTGTCCATATCTGGTTAACGCCAAAGGCTTGCCCCCAAGGGGCACCTAAAAGAAAAAAGAGCAGAGAACAACAATAATAACAAATACATGATTTTTTTTTTCAAAAAATAATAAATAATGAAAAGGAAAAGAAGATATACCTATGTACCCCACACGGAATTATAGATATGCTTTCGGGTCCCCTGGAGAGTCTGTTAGGTGTACCATTTCGGAAAACTCTTGTCTCCCCCAGCCGGGGGGTCACGGCTTGCTATACCATCTAGGAGCCTCCTTCTGAGGGTCTTTTCCTCCTTTCCACCATAATTTTTCAAAATTACAAAGAACCCCAAAAAAAGTTTTAAAATTTATAGAAAAGTCTAAAATGATTTCAAATTCACCAAATAGCTCCCTCCTCAAGAACTTTG
>NW_024868398.1:106227-114777 GCF_013358625.1 Macadamia integrifolia | reverse complement strand
AGGAACAATCTCTTCCTTTTCATCATGAGTCTCAAAGACTTGTTGTGGAGTTCTTTCAATCACTACCTCATCTTCCACGGCTTCAGTCTCGTCTACTACGCTCTCTTCAATGTAGAACTCTTCAGTGGAATCTTCTATCTCTTGACCTTTTGTCTTTGAAGCTTTAAGAACTATCTCTTCAATATGAACCTTGACTTCAAGTTCTTTTGGTTTAAATAGAGATATCTTCACTTCACCTAGAGGAGCTTTGTCTTTTGGGGGTGCTGAAGTGTTAGGTTTAGTGGTTGAAAAAGTTTTCTTGACCTCCCCAGCTTGGTAACTAAACCTTCTACCTGGTTGTGCCATAAGTTCCTCTGCTCGAAGAGCCTTGTCAAAGCAATCTCTCACTGTATACACATCAGCAACACCAATTCCTCTATTAATTTCAGCTCGTAATCCCAGTCGAAACTGAGAAAGTAATTGCCTCTCATTCTTCCTAATGCTCGTGCAAGAATAAAGTGCATCAAACTTATTCATATACTCGGCAACAGTCATAGACCCTTGACGAAGAGAGTTCAGTTGGTCTTGTATGCGAGCTCTGAAGTTGCGTGGCAAGTATCTACCTGATAGCTCAAGCTTCATCTCCTCCCAACTAGTAGGTTCTCTACCACGGTCTTCTAACTCTAGCTCATAGGCCCTCCACCACTCACGAGCAGCCCCAACTAGCTTAGCACGAGCTAGTTTCATCTTTCGTTCATCAGGTAACTCATAATAGTCAAAATAGTCATCTAGTGCGACTACCCAATCATAGAACAATTGGGGGTCATATCTCCCATCAAACTCCTTCAGATCGAGCTTGACTTTCTGTGAATCTCCAGAGTACCTATGATATGTGGGGCATTCAATCTCAAAATAACCCCTTACATATTCTTCAAAAGTAGGTTGCACTACAGGAACCCTCTGTGGTGCTCTCAGATTATGGTTTGCTCTCCTGTTAGCCAACTGAGCTACTACATTCGATGGGGCTTCCACTTTAGATGTTGTATGTGAATCACCGATAGGTTGTTGTGGTTGGATCTCCACAGCCAACAACCTTGCATTCAAATCAGTCCGCAAAGCTTGCCGTTCAGCTTTCAATTCAGTTCTCCATTTTTGTAGAAACTCCATAATAGAAGCTAGGGTGGGGGTGTTCTCAGCCATTCTCTGATACCACTTGATGTAGGGATGGATTTGACAACCAAACCAGTCCCAAAACTGCAGGAACTTTTAAACTAAGAACAACCAAGAATAGCCAAAGTAAGGCAGCAATATAACAGATCAGAATTAAGGAAGAAACAGAAGAGGACAGAACTTCCAAAGACCAGAATTTTAAGAAGAAATAATTTTCTGCAACTGAATAATAACTAGGATTTAAGGGCTTAAATTCCCAACTAATGAGACCAATTCAGTGAAGAATAAACCAGCAACCAAACAACAATATTCAGAACAACTCAGATCATTATTCTGGGCAGAAATAAGAATCAACCAGAATAGAGAGAATTTTTATAACAATAAAATTCCAGGTCTGATTGACCCCAAATTAGGATCGAACCAGCCTCTCAATAGGCCTAACACTCGACCAGAATAGGGGAGCCATCAGGTGGCTGGTTGGTCTGATCAGTGAAAGATCAGGTAGGAGAAATCTGAGAAATTCGAAACCAGAAATTTAAAGAAGATCAAATCTGTTACCTGATTTGTTTGAACAGTAACAAACCTTTGAAAAGAAGACTTTGAAAAAGAAAAGGAACACTTGACGAGGAACCTCTTGGACTTCACGCCGCAAAGAGTCGTTGGATCGAACACCAACCCAATACCTTGATCAAACACAAGGAATTTCTCTTGCAGAGAAAGCAGCAGCAGCAGCCATGTAGTTTATCAAAATCGTGGCTCATTAAAAGAGCCATCATCTTTATTTATAACAGTGATAGGGGTTACATGAAATAGAAACTAACTTTAGTTTCCAAAAACTGAAATAGGAAACTAAAAATTAGAAACTCAACTAGTTACTAAAACTGAAAATAGAAACTTACAAAATAGAAAGTCCTTTTGTTGCTAAACTGGAAATAGAAACTAATTTATGACTGAAAATTAGAAACTAAATAACCCCATCTAAAAAGGAAACTAAAGAAAAAGGAAACAAATCACTGAATCCCGTATTCAATCTTAGACCCTCCCTTTTAGACCTACAAAAGTGGTCTATTACACTCAAAACACATGGGATCAAAGGCCCAATATGTATGGAACCCAACCCTAAGCTTATTCCTAATAAAACAAGCATATTTTGATAATTAATCTGCATCAAAAGTTCCATGGGTTGTGTATCAGTCATGATCTTTATCCCTTTTATGTATGCGAATTGTTCTTTTTTCTTGAACGTTTGAAATTGAAACATTCTTCATCACCTTTCCAATGTTTGTCAGTTGATGAAACTAAGCATCAGTTTCCTTTGGAGATTTAAATAATGAACATCTTGTGCTAACTTCATCATGAACTGACTTTTCTTGAGAAAAATTCATATAAATTAAATTCAATTTTCAATATGATATTCTTTTACTGGATATTTAAAAAGGTTGAAGTGGGGACTAGAACAATATCAGATGACAGGTCTTTTGTTCATTGGTGAATATAATTAATTCGTGTATATTAATACAACAGTTTTACTTGAACAACATAAAGATCTTTCATTCACTGATGCAGGCCCAAAAGCCTAGTTCAATTAGTGCCTGCCTTTTCCCAAAACCTATTATTTTCCAGTTCATTGGACTACCCACTGAAGGATAGCATAGAAGGAGCTCAACTGTTCACTTATTTCATTTTATATTCCCATCTAAAACTGCATCTCAGGTTAAAGAGAAGTTTTGCTGACTTATTTTACTAAGTACCTGTTCCAGCTTGTGTTGTTGGGATTCATGATGACTGATTTCCCGACAAGTCAATCTTACTTGGCCAGTTGAATGGTTCGCTAGTTCGTTATTTTGGATTTTCCTGTTCATTTTATCGGGCTTGATTCAAGTCACAGAGCAAATTTTCTTCTGGCTTGCTTCACAACCCAATAATTACCTAATTTGTAGTATTCTGTGAGAGAAAAACTTTGACATTTTTCTTCATTTAAGACAATTTCATTTCTTTTAATGTCCCCATCATGGTCCATTCCTATTTTGCCATCACATTCGCATGCAGCCTGTCTTTGTGTTGCATCATTGGTGAATATTAATTTTTAATTGATGAATGTTTAATAAAATTATTTTGGTTTCGTATGTGAAGTCAATCCAGCTAAAGATATAGGCAATTGCTGAGATTTCTACCATACAGAATTAACATTAGTACTAAAAAGAGATGGGTGGTGCATGAAATTAGCTTAAGATGCTTTGAGTTTTAAATGTGTACAGTATTTTTTTTTATTTTTTTTTTGGGGATAATTAATGAATATATTAGCAGGATGAAGCAAAGGAAGGTACAAGAGGCTTCAGGCAGCAGCAAGAACAAAGTAGAAACTGCCAAACAGTTAGACCACTGATGGATTATTCTCGATGTACTTAGAATATCTTCTTGTGCCAGCCTTAGAAATCTCATTAGCAATGGAGTTGCGAGATCTTGGGATCCAATTGAATGAGACGTTCATCAAGGTTGCAATAATTCTAGCCTATAAAATTAGCCACTGTAGTCTCCAACAGCCTTGGATCCCTTTTGAGTTCTGACATCCGTTGACCCCTGTTACAGGACACTTTATGTACCCTATGAGTACTGATGTTGACACGACATAACATAGGTGTGGATATGGGTATGGATGTGTCTGACACTCTAGACACCCAAAAGTTGGATGAGCATTGGTTTAACTCTAGACATAAGTTGCTAATGCAGCTCCTGGTTCTGAAACCCTTAAGTATATTGAGGACCTTTTTGGTAGATTAAAGAGAAGTAATTGAATTGAAAGGGAAAAGGACTATTCTGGAATTGGAGAATAGTCTGGGTTTAAAACTGAAGCAATTTATGAAATCATAAAACAGCAAATATAAGAGCTTATTTGCAAATAACAGAAGTAACCTTTTCAACTTCATGATTGGGAACAGAATACGAAGGAACCAAGTTGCTTTCGGGTGAGTTGTCTCACTAGAATTAAACCCTTTCAACCTGAAAATTAAGGACAAGGTTGCTAATCCTCTGCTCTTTGTAAACCAACCAATCATCATGGGATTCAGCAAGCTAAAATCGATGAACAAATTGCTGAAACCAGAGGAGACGCTAATCTAAAGTTTTGATCTCACAGCTGATAGGGGTTTCAGGAATAAAAATCCAGGATTTAGATCTTCCTAGACAGGTTAACTAACCCCCAAAATCTGAGGTTGAATGGGCTGGCAATCAGGGAGATCTAACACTTCTTCCTAACCCAACCGATCATGCGGGTGCAGGAAAATAGTACAGTAATGAACAAATACGAAAATAGGACAGTAATGAAAGAATAAGAAAATAAGGAATAGGGAAAGAGAAACGATGAAGAAGAGTAAGGGTAAGTAGTGTGGCGAGGTCATACCTGAGAAGAAGAAGAAGAAGAAACCAGCCAAATGAAAAGCAAACCAAGATGCATTGTGTCGTATGTTTCTAGTTTTTAATCCTTATTTTAGCTTATACTGCTCTGGTTTTGGGTGTTGAGAACCTACAAGCATGCAATTTGGTAATTTTATTCATGGTTATGTTTCTGCTCTTGTTTCTTCTCATTCTCTTTCATTTTCTTCAACATGTACAGTGATGGGGGTAGAGGTGGTGGCGGTGATTTCATTGCTGGGTTCTTTCTAGGAGGTGCTTTGTTTGGAACACTGGCATATATCTTTGCTCCACAGGTTCTCTCTCTCTCTCTCTCTCTCTCTCTCTCTCTCTCACACACACACACACACACACAACATACACCCAAAAAAAAAAATTAACTCCCTTTCCCTCTATGAACTTCTTGCATATGTCTAAGAACCAAACTCTGAACATTTTGTCAGAGGATTTGCAGAAGTATTTTAACAACCAATAAAACACATGTATTCCAAAAGTTCAAAGGCATTAGAAAATCCCTCAATTTTCTTTGAATTTCATCGAAATCACAATGATTGAAATTGTTGGCATCAAGACTACTCCTTAAAAGCATCATTTTTTGTTGTTTGCTGCTGTGGTGGGCCTTTTCTTGCATTTTCAATAACTGGAAAAACTTTTCGTCAATCATGTGCTCCTGTCTATGGCTTGCTCCATTGACTAGACATTCCAAACGCTTTGTGTCTGCCTTGAATGGTCTTCTGCAAATCCATCTTCAAGTTCCTGCCCTACATGAGGCAAGCATGTTGAATCATGCATCAATCAGTCCTTTTGGAAATTGGAGGTAGCTAGAACTGAGGACAGAAGCATACTTGTTGAGTATTTTGATGTGCTTTAGGCATTGTGTAGCTTCCTAAATTTCTTCTGAAAGAAACTGAATTTCAATTTGAATTTGATCCTGATGAGTTTTAAGCATTTTCCTTTCTTGCAAGCAGATTAGGAGAGCTGTTCTAAATGAAGATGAATATGGCTTCCGAAGGGCTAGGCGACCTATATATTATGATGAAGGCCTAGAGGTACGTTCAGGACCTTTGACTTTGTTTACAACTTTGTTATAGATGTGAGAACTTATTCAGATCTATTTTTGAACTGCAGAAGACCAGGCAGACCTTGAATGCAAAAATAAGCCAACTCAATTCAGCCATTGACAACGTCTCATCACGGTTGAGAGGTGGAAAAAATGTTGTCAACGAGCCAATGGAAAACGATGCAGAAGTAGAGGCTACCATGTAGACACTTGGTACTGTCAACTCTTGTATGTTGTCTCAGTTTCAGCAGTTTGAAATCTACATTATAATGTTTGATTAGATATTTTTTATACGAATTTGATTTTTGCACTTTTTGGTGTAATGCTTGCTTGTTCAAGTGGCCATCCTAGGTAATTTATTAGATAAAGAAGTTAGCGATACAGGGAAATGAGACAAGAGACCACTTATTTATTAGATATTCTCACCTTTTGGCCAACTCTGAGGAGAATTTTCATCTCTCAATTGAGCTTTTTCGTGCTTTATAAGCAGTTTGGGACTGTGAGTAAGATAAAGACATGCCTGAGAAAGACCATAGTCTGATCCAGATCCACCCTGTCTGCAAACCCCCCTTTACCCTTCCAAGGTGTTTTGGGTTTGACGGTTTGAATAATCTCAACCTGATTAATATTGGTGTCAGAAGCATTTTAATGTGCACTCGTTTGAACCAGTTCCTTCCCTACAGAACCCCTCCAAGACATTCATACCCCATTCTGCAACGGTTTCTGATTCACTCTCACCTCCATATTGAAACCGTTGCTGTGAGCCTGTTACAATGAATGCTGTTTGATTTACATTAAAAAGGAAAAAAAGAGGGGGAGGTTCCATAGCCTAAAGTGGTTAGTGTGTTATGAAGGATCATTAGCCTACTTTGGTTAGAGCATTATGGAGGATCATTAGCCCATGGTGGTGATGAGTATTATGAACAATTTTTTTTTTCAAACCCCTGTTGTGTTAAGATTGAAAGAATTGCTGCAGGTTCAGATCCTTGTGTATTTTGTACCGTGTCATTATGGCCGAGTCGATAAGGGAAAAAGAACAATTTCCATTGGTCCCTGTTCTGGCACTATTACAGTCCTGGGGACCCAAGACCATATCAACCCACATCAATTTTCACGGTAAACCGATGTGGGATTAGCCTCCATAAGCTGCTATGGAATCGTAACATAGCACCATGCTTCCGAACCCAACGTCCATGACTTTGGCACCAAGTCGCCCGCCCTTTCCTAGGTCGCCCCTTCCGTGCGTGAGTTGGGTTAAGGATCGGTTTCTTTGGTACCACTGTTACGGTCTTAAAAGAACTCAACCCCATAAATCGGCTTACAATGTGAGGGGATCCAAGACTATATCAACACGCATCAATTCTCATAGGAAACCGATGTGGGATCAGTGATATCAGCCCCATAAGTTGATATGGGATCGTAATAGGTACAAAAGTCACACTGTCTTTTATGGAATCCTCTCCCTACCAGCAAATATAAATTTCATCTATACAGTGATGTTTTTGATGAAATAATTTAGATCTTTGAAATTGAAGTGAAACAAATAGGGTTTTTTTTTTTTTTTTTTTTTTTTGAGAAAAGCTTTCGCAGTTAAGATGAGAAGAGAAGCTCCTCATCAATCATGATGTGGTACCATGATTGGACTCCTAGGGGTTAGGTTCATCGTTAAACTCCCACCCCCTATGGTACATAGTCGAAGCACCCAACCCTAGTCCAATCCAATGTTCAGATATCATGGCTTAAGTTGTTTTCTTTCACCGTGGGTGAAGGAAATTGAGTCCAAATATATATATTTTTTTTCATCATGTACAAGTTTTCTATTTTTTCGATGTTTTTTGTTGAATTTAACGTGTATATATATATATAAGGTAGACGTACAAACATGTGTGGACGAGAGAGAGAATTGTGAAACAAATACTTTTGAAATATTTACTTCCCAGTGTTATGAAGGAAATATATGGCAATAGTCGTTAAATATTTGGTACATATGTCAAAGGATTGAATTAGTTGGAAGACCAGATTTGCAAAACAACTTGATTGGTGTTAAGGATGATATACACTGATGGAAAACCCTAACAATAAAGGCGAAACTTCCAACTTCAAAAGAATCGTGGGCAATAAAAAAATTTGCCATTCAAAAGACGGGTGAAGGGAAAATAAAGAGTGGGAGGAACGCGTGAGGGTGGGAAGGAGAGAAACAGTTCTAGGAAAGAAAAAAAAAAGGAAAGAGAGAAAGAGTTTTAGTTAGAAAAGTAAAGAAAGAGTTTTAATTAAAAAAAAATGAAAGTGGACAAAATCGTGTGAGAATGAGAGGGAGAGAAAGAGTTTTAACAAAAAAAAAAGGGAAAAAGAGAAAGAGTTTTACTAAAAAGAAAAAAAGAAATGGACAAAATCGTGTGAAAGTAGGGAAGAGAGGGAGAGAGAGAGAGAGAGATAAAAAAAGGAAAGTGGATAAAATCGTGTGAGAGTGAGAGGGAGAGAAAGAGTTTTAAGAAAAAGCAAAAAATAAAGAAAGAGTTTTAATAAAAAAAAAATTAAATAAAAGTGGATGAAATTAAAAAAATAATGGATAAAATTATTATAAAAATATAATAATATAAAGGGTATGAACAATTTAAGAAAATAAAATAAGAATAAAAAGAAGAGATAATAAAGAAAAAATGACAAATTTATCAAGTGAAAGATTTGCCGCTTCGTGCTTTTATACAATAATGGTGTGGTATATATATATATATATATACTAGTAAAAATTACACGTGCAAATGCACGTGTGGCCATATGTTGAGGGTGAGAGGATTTGAAAGAGATAGGGTTTGTGAGAGAGGGAGGTGTACAGCACAAAATAAATAATATAATAAATGTTATCCTCAATTCATCTATCAATAGTGCATTTTTTCCCCTTTTTTTGGTTAAAGCAAAATTACTTTCTT